>NW_007728272.1:219280-220601 GCF_000696425.1 Galeopterus variegatus | reverse complement strand
GAAGACTATTTTGACAGATATATTTTCTGACTGATTAAGGAAAATGGCCTCAGTCTAGTCAAGGCACCTAAAATGGAGTCAGAAGGCCATTTTAGCTTGAGCTTCAGACATGTCTTATTCCAGGGCACCCTGAACTCTTGAACTCCTGCAATGAATCATGTCCAAAGACACCGTGAACTTTTAAACTTTCTAATCAATCACAAGGGTCACAACCTCCTGGAAGAATAATGACCTGCATCTACTGACCATCTGTCTGCTGACCATCTGTTAACTGTTATTTCACTTACCTCCTTCCTATTAAAATGAAGAATTTCTAGGTGAGAATTGTTTCACAGACTTATTACAACCGATCCCTTACTGTCAAGACTACTTAAAGATGCTAGTACCAATTCTAATGTTACACAAACAATATTGTAACCATCTCCCTTCTGATTGGTTCTTTTTCCTTTAAAAGCCCAACTTCTTCACTTTTTTGGAGCACTTCTCAAGGTAACTTGGAAGTGCCTCCTGGACTGCAGTACTAAAATTTGGCTCAAATAAACTCTTTGTTATTTAAGCCATGCTTCAGTTGCCTTCCAGGTTCACATGACTTCCTAATCGTTTGCCATTTATCTTGAAAATGTAATTGATTTTTTAAAATTTAAAAATCAGTTCTCCATTTAAAAAAATGAACAATCTAGTGGTATGCAACTTGTAAGAAATAGGTAATAAGCTATAGGCTGGAAAGTCAGAAGCTCCTCAAATTTTCATTCTTAATTTAAGGATAAATTATCCAAATTTGAAGAAATTATTAGTGGCCTCTCTCACTCTCAAACATGTCCCTTGGATAATAAATCATGTGGTGACCCTTTAAATAATGCTTTTTTTGTGCAAAATTATCTTTTTTTTAGATATTAATATGATATATCAGCTTCACTTTGTTATATCTTTTCCATTTCTAATTTTTAATGTTGGATGTTACTTCGCCTTTCTAGTACATTAGACCAGATCAATAAAGAAAATGCAAACAACAATACTTTGATTTCCTTGGAAATTTTATTTATTGGTCTAATGATAAATATCTCTAGAAAATTTACATAAGCATGAAGTAGAGTGAAGGGTTTTATATATATAGCTATATATCTTAATACCCTAAGGCATTTACCAACAGTTTCTTAATATGAGGTTTTCTCCCTTTGTACTTTTTTTTTTTAATTGAAACATAACTGATTATACATATTTGTTGGGTATGGAGTTGACTATAGCTCATTGTGCCAAGAGATAGAGGAGGAAGTGGGGGAGGAGGATTTGTACCACCTGACTCTAAAAGCTAAATTAACAC
>NW_007728272.1:213246-219113 GCF_000696425.1 Galeopterus variegatus | reverse complement strand
CATGAAGTAGAGTGAAGGGTTTTATATATATAGCTATATATCTTAATACCCTAAGGCATTTACCAACAGTTTCTTAATATGAGGTTTTCTCCCTTTGTACTTTTTTTTTTTAATTGAAACATAACTGATTATACATATTTGTTGGGTATGGAGTTGACTATAGCTCATTGTGCCAAGAGATAGAGGAGGAAGTGGGGGAGGAGGATTTGTACCACCTGACTCTAAAAGCTAAATTAACACGGCAGTATGGTGTTGGCATAAGGCTAAACATACAGATCAGTGGGACAAAATAGAAAGTTCAGAAATAGACATATATGGTTAATTAATTCCAAAGCAATTCAATGGAACAAGATAGTTTTGTTTTGTTTTCCAACAAATAATGCTAGACAACTGGTAGGAAATTGTCAAAAAAAAAAAAAAAAGGAAAGAGAACTTCCACTTTTACCTTGTATTATACACAAAAATTAACTCTAAAATGAACATCAAATTCATAAATTCATAAATGTAAAAGTTAAAGCTATAAAATGTATGGGAAAATATATTCTTATACATGCAAAACATGGATGATTTTCAAAAGCATGCTTATCAAAATAAGCCAGACACAAGAGAGTACTCAATATATTAATTCATTTACAGACATTCTGAAAAAGAAAATTGTAATCTACAGTGACAGGAAGGAAGAGTCAGGTTTTGGTGAGAAATGCCTTAAAATAGGCACCAAAAGAACATTTGGGGTTATGAAAATGTTATATATCATAACTGAGGCAGTGGTTTTATGGGTTTATAATATTTTTCAAAATTTATCAACATGTATACTTTAAGTGAGTACATTTTACTATATGTAAATTATACCTCAATAAAGTTGATTTAAAAACAACAAAAAAAGACTAGACTTAGATATAGAATATAGTTGCAAAATGCAGATACATAAAAGACCTTAAAAACAGGCAAGGGAAATAGACTATTGATTAGACCCAGAACTGACTTTTCAACAGCAACAAAAGAAAGCAGAGAACAATAAATACCTTCAGAGGGCTAAGAGGAAGTGAATGGTAATGCATGCTTGTATACCTGTCTAAATTACTGTCCAAGAATAATGGTAAAATGCAGACATTTTCAATGAGCAAAATCTAAGAACCTTTACTACTAACAAATTCTCACTGAAGCACTTCTAAAGGATAAACTGAAGGAAGAAGGAAATTGAATTCAGAGGAACACAATGAAATTCAAGAAAGATTTGTGTTCACAGAAAGTGTAAAAAGGTGGTTAAGACTAAGCAAGAGACTGCATGAAATAATACTATTTATAATGACTAATTTGGAGATTTTTAATAAAACCATGTAATCACAATCCTGGACAAAAATAATTTGTATGAAAGGAGGTCTTTGGAGTTAAGATATTCTAAGATACTATATTGTTTAGAAGACAAGCTGTCACAGTGATTAACTTTGGCTTTGTTAGTTACATAACTATGTTTTAAAACAATGAAGGGTAACTACTCAAAGGGCAGAAATAGAATTTCTAACTTCTTAAAAAAAAAAGAACTTTTAAACTCTTGATACAGTCAGAAGAAATTAAAAATAAGCAGAGCAAATGCAGGACAGGGAGCAAAAAAAGAAGATGCTAAAAATGCATCCAAACATTGGTAATCACAATGAATGAAAATGAACTGAATTCACCAAATAAAGACAGACATTTGGAGAATACAAAGAAGAAAATATTAAACAAAAATTCAGCTACATGGGGATTTTTTGAAACAAAAAGTGGTAACGTTAAAAATTAAAATTTTAAATTTTAATTTAATGGAAAAACATATAACAAATTAAAACTGGTATATCTACATTAATATCTGGGGAAAAGACAATTTTAAGTAATAAAGCATTATTTGAAGGATCACCACATGATTTGTTATCCAAAGGACATGTGTAAGCATGGCACTTTTAATCCTGACAACTACACCAATTGTGGTGCTACAATTATGCCAGTTGTCAGGCTCTTTTACCTGTCGGTAATCCTGCCGACTGGGCTGATTGTTGAGCTAGGGCTGGGTCTGGAGCCCCAGACCCCTCCAGCCCATTCACAGACTGAGTCACAAACCCTTCATACCAGGCTGGGTCACCAGACCCCTTCATGCAGGTCTATGAGCTAGGTAACCAGCCAAAAGGTCCTTGGAGTTATAGGTTGGAAAGCATGGCTGTGTTGGGCAGATACCCAAGGCAGACGCCTGCCCACCTGCTTCACTAAAACTCCTCTCTCTCTCTGAAGAACACAAGAATAGCAACAAAACTAAAAAGATACATTTGTGCGCATGTGCACTAACTCCACACACACACACACACACACACACACACACACACAATTTGCTTACAAAGAATGCCAAACCACACCCAACTGGACCCAAGGTGAGGGCCCTGACCAAGCTATATTCTATTTTCCCAACAATCCATCCCTTCAGAGTCCCTCTCCATACAATCTACGCATTCAGAATCTTCCATGACGTTCCCTTAGTGAGGATAAATTACCCTTACATTCACACATTCCAACCCCGTTCTAAAAGTCTTTAGCTTGTTGCAGCACCAACTCAAAAGTCCAAAATTCAAAGTCTCTTCTGAGACCAAAGGCAAAAGCCCTTCCAGCTGTGAACCTGTAAAGAGTCAAAAACAAGTTTATCTACTTCCAAGATACAGTGGGACAAACATTGGGTACACATTGCTATTCCAAAAGGGAGGAACAGAAAGGAAAAACAGGCTCCGAACAAATCTGAAACCCAAATAGGGCAAATGTTAAGCACACTGGGGCACTTGGACCCCTAAAGCATTGGGCAACCTCGCTCCTGCAGCTCTGCCAGGTGCAGAGCATTGAGCTGCCTGATGCCTGCATGCTGCTAGCAGCCCCACAGTTCTGGGCTCCTGGTGGCAGTCCCACCGTCCTAGCTCCACTAGACATTTCTTCAGTGGGGGTGCTCTGTGGGGGCTCTGACCCCACTTTTCTGCTTCACATTGCTCCATAGGTAACCTCTGCAGTGGCTTCACACTCGCAGCAGGTCTTCACCTGAGTTCCCCAGCTTTTTCATACATCTTCTGAAATCTGGGTGGAGGCTGCAAGGCCTCCACTGCTCTCAAATTCTGCCAGCCTGCCAACTTAACACAATGTGAATGCCACCAAGGTTTTCGGCTTTTTGCTCTTCGGATGTGCTGAGGCAGGATTGCTCCAGCCAGAGCAGCTGGGATGCAGGGAGCAGTTTGCCAAGGGGAGCAGTGCCCCAGGTCTGCCCTCCAGGACAACTCGGTTCTCATAGGATGGGAAGGGCACTCTCCCAAACTTCTCAAATGCCCTAAGGGCCTGTGACTTCTCAAATGCATTTAGGGCTTTTTTTCCCCATTGTCTTGGCTCTTAGCATCTGGCTGCCTCACCTCCAAGATAATGTCTTTAGCAAACAGTTTATCTGCTTCACTCTTGGGTTTTTCTCCAGCTCTCTGCTTTTCTACGTCATGGCCAGGCTGCAAATTTTCCAAGTCTTTATGCTCTGCTTCCCTTTTACATTCTGGCTTTTGAATTACTTCAATGAGCTCAACTTACACCATCTACTCAGTCTCAGGCAGTTTTTGCAGCATTTGCCCACAGTTCAAGGAAGAGCTGCATTCACCCAGTCCATCAAGGAGTGACTACCCTGCCCCGGGCATATCTGTGGCTATTCTGGAACCGCCGCCACAGAGACAGGTGCATAGTAATGGAGACTAACTTTTTCACCTTTTCACCAGGTGAAAACATACTTGAAATTCTGCAGGGGCACTCATCCTCAGGTCATCTGCCCATCTGCATGAGGCACTCTTTTCTTGGGTTTTACAGCACTTGGCCAGCCATCAGGTTTAAGTGGCACCCTCTGAGCCTTTTGCCTTCAGACAAACACAACATGCATTTACTACGTAGTCTCTAGAGCATGTTACACCATCCACTCTTAGGTCCCATAGCTGGAGTAGCCAGGGGCTCTCCCTGTTTCTGCTGCTTTACTGTCTCAATTTCTCATGCACAACAGGTCGTGCTTGGAGACGCATGGTCTCCCCAACTCAACACTGGGTTGGTCGTCTTCCCTGGTGTGAGAGGCAGGAGTGGCCAGTTGCTACACGTCATCCTCCAGGACTTTTATCCATGCTTCCAACAACTCTGCTTTCTGCTGCAAATTTTGATCAGTTTGCAGCATAGTGATCAGCAGCCAAGCTCTGGTCAGCAGGAAAGTGGCCACTGGGCACAACATGCTTAAGGATAGCCGCATTGCCTGCCCCTCCCAAGGGGTTTTCCATTGTAACACCTGGTCTGTGCTGCCTTGCAGTACAGTGTGCAGCAACCAGATCCCAGTCAACAGGAAAGCGGCCATAGGCTTTCCATAGGACACAGCATATTCACAAGTAGCCACAAAGCATGGCTGTGCTGGGCAGACACCCAAGGCAGACACCCACCCACCTGCTTAACTAAAACTCCTCTCTCTCTCTCTGTCACACTCTCTCTCTCTTTCTCTCTTTCTCTGAAGAACACAAGAATAGCAACAAAACTAAAAAGACACATTGGCACACATGTGCACTAACTCCACATGCACACACAATTTGCCTACAAAGAGTGCTGAACCACCCCAACTGGACCCACGGCAAGGGCCCTGACCAAACTATTCTATTTTCCCAACAGTAAGAATGAGAGAGGCCACTATTAATAATTTCTCAGACAGTGAGCATAAACCAGGACAGTCCTTGGAAAATAATTATTAAGAATCAATATTACATGACATGAGAAAGTATGATTCACAAGAAAAATTTTAAAATTCTGAATGAGTATGAATCTATCCTCTTGGCTTAAAAATACATAAAGAAAAAAAATTTCAAAATTACAAGAAGATATTAACAAATCTACAAATATAGAACAGTAAATTTTAACACAGGTCTTACAAGAACTGATAGAGAAGTCAGGCAAAATCAGGAAGACTATCAAAGATTATAACAAACAAGAGATGCTGGTCCAAGGACAGAGAATTTCAGTTAGACAGGAGGAATAAGTTTAAGAGATCTATTCTACACTATGGTGACTATGGTTTAAATAAAAGAATTAAAAAGCTTTATCTAAGTGGACATTGTGGTGGATTAAAGATGGCTGCAGTTCTTTGATATTCTTCCCATGGAAAAGTGGATTTTTTTCCTTCCCCTTGACTGCTTAGAACAATAGAATACAGTGGAATTGACACTATGTTCCAGGTCCTTGTCTATAAGAACCAACAGCTTTCATTTTGATGTCTTGTTGACCTGAGATGTCATGTAAGTCCAGTCACCCTGGGGCCACTATGCTATAAAAAAAATCCAAGTTAGTCACTTGGAGGGGATGTGTGGAGAGAAAAGAGAAATCCATCCCAGGTGTTCCAGTCCCCAGTCATTTGACTCATATTAGCTGAGGTCCCAGACTCAAGCACCTGTCCCTGCTGTGCCTTAAGTAAATTCCTGATCCACAGAACTATAAGATATATTACTAGTAAATTGTTGTATTACTCCATGAAGAATTTTTGTATTTTAGTGAAATGTACACGACATAAAATTTACCATTTTAGCCATTATTAAATGCACAGTTCAGTGGCATTAAGTACATTCACACTGTTTTGTAACAATCACCAACCACCATCTAGCT
Organism: Galeopterus variegatus; assembly: GCF_000696425.1. Lineage (NCBI taxonomy): Eukaryota > Metazoa > Chordata > Mammalia > Dermoptera > Cynocephalidae > Galeopterus > Galeopterus variegatus. The sequence continues at coordinate 213,449 of NW_007728272.1, read as the reverse complement.
CCAGAACTTTTTCATCTTCCCAAACTGAAGAACTAAGTTTTGGGATAGTCTGTTACACAGTGAAGGAAAGCAGAACATATCACCCCAAAATGTACCTCTTTCTTAAAAATTATTTTTGAGCTGAAGGCAATGAAGAAGCAGCAAATGGAGGACGAGCTCCCTCCATCCTTCCCTTTTCTTTTTTTTTTTTTTTTTTTTTTTTT
>NW_007728272.1:210082-212584 GCF_000696425.1 Galeopterus variegatus | reverse complement strand
CTCGCTCAGCCAGTGAGCGGCCGGTCTGTACGTGGGATCCGAACCCTCGGCGGGAGCACCGACGCGCTCCCAAGCGGCGCACTGTAGCAGTGTGCCACCGGGCCGGCCCCCATCCTTCCCTTTTCTGCCTAAACTATTTTTCTTCCCCAACAGCAGCAATACATAAATGAACCTATATACAAACTTGTATCTCATAATTAGAGAATTCAAGAGGAAATACACAAATGAAACTCACAAGGATTGCAAATGAAGAACTAAAACAGTGTTATTTGCAAATAATAATTTTCTACAGAGAAAACACAAGAGAAACTAAAGACAAATTGTTAGACATAATAATAGATTTAGCTATGTTTCGATGTACAAAAATCAATTGTATTTCTATACCTCAACAACAGTAACACAATGTAATTTTTAAAGGTAACATTTAAAAGAAAAAATATGCAAGGTACCAAAACTTTAATTTATTAATAATTGTGAAGATTTTATGGAGACGGTTATAAATCTTTATTAATAAACTTTAAAAGAGACCAACAAATATACCATGGATGTAAATATACTCAGAACATACATATGTCAATTTTCCTTCAAATTCAAATAATTCCAAATTCCACCAAGTTTTGTTTTGTTTTGTGGACTGTAACAAGCTGATCCTGAAATGAAGGAGTTAATAGAATCGTTCGAATAAAATGAAAGAGCAAAGAGCAAAGAATAACCAGTCACTCTTGAAGAAAAACTACAAAATGGGGATTCGTCCAGATATTAAGTTTTATAAAGGTAGATAATTATGATAGNTATGGTATTAGCAAAATAATAGGAAAAAGAAAGGACAGTGGAAAAAAAATAGATCCAAGCCTAAATGAAAACTTGTTGTTTAACGTCGATGACATTGCACATCAGTAGGGAAAGACAAATTATTGAATATGTACTGATGAGACAGTGGGTATCTACACAGGGGGGAAAATAAAATCAGATTCCTATCTCACACGATACACAAAATCTGCATCAAGTGGAGTAAAGACCAAAATGTACGAAGTAAAACCTTCAAATTTTTAGCATAAAATATAGAAGAATATTTTTGCTTTCAGAGTTGGATAAGACTTTGACATCAAGAAATAGAAAACGAAAAATTTGCAAAGCATATTGCCAACAAAGATTTAGTATAGGGTATGTGTACATATACATAAAACATCTACAAATCAGTACAAAAAAATCAAAGAGCAAAGGATACGAACACACATGAAAAAGTGCTCAATCTCATTAGTTAATAGAAGAAATGTCAATTAAAATAAAAATGGATGCTACTTCATATCCATAAAAATGGTAAAAATGTAGTCTGATGATACCAAGAGCTGGAAAGAATTTGGAGCACTGGGAACTTTGATACATTTGTGAGAGAGTATGTTGTATAACTACTTTGAAGAACAGGTGTTTCAAATGTGCACAAGGATTTCATCTGATTACACAAAGATATCATCAGTAACATTAATGAAAATCCGGAAGCAATCTAAACATCTATCAACATAAGAATGGAGAAATAAATCTTAGTATAGTCATACAGCAGGAAAAAAATGAATGAATACTAAATGCATTGTGGTATCTTGGACTGGATTCTGGAACAGAAAAATGACATTAGTGGAAAAACTGGTGATATCCAAATAAAGTCTGAAGTTTAGTTAATTGTCACACACCAATGTTAATTTCTTACTTTGGACAAACATTGTTGTATGGGATGTTAACTTTAGGGGAAGTTGAGGGAATGTTATATGGGAGCTCTCTGTATTATGCAAGTTTTCTGTAAGTCTAAAATAATTCCAAAATAAAAGGTTTATTAAAAAAAGAATGAATAGAGCTACATGTATCATTATGGATAATCTCACAAACATAATGTTGAGAAACTAGCAAATCGCAGAAGACATATATAGTAAATATGTCACAAACTATATAAATGTAGAAGTACTCAATGTATTACGTTTTGTTTAATTATATATATATATATGTGTGCAGTATAATATATACCTGAATGATAAACACCAAATTAATTACTTCTTGAAGGTGAGGAGACTGGTGTATGAGCAGGAGGGTTACCAACAGAATTTAAATTTTANTTCTTGAAGGTGAGGAGACTGGTGTATGAGCAGGAGGGTTACCAACAGAATTTAAATTTTATTTGCAATGTTTAATTTCTTAAGTTGGGTGATGGATGTGTTACTTTTATTATTATTATCTTTTCTGGCGGCCTGCAGGTACAGGGATCCAAACCTTTGACCTTGGTATTACAACACCACACTCTAACCAATGATGTGTTAATTAATTTAATTGTGGTAATTATTTTACAGTGTATACATATATTAATATATCAAATCATCACATTGTACACCTTGAATATACTTGTATAGGAAGTTTATTTGTCCATTATAGCTCAATAAAACTGTAAAAAATCTAATAAGTGTCTCTAAATTCTTCGTCAGTGGCGACCAACAAAGCAAAGCAAAATGAAACAAA
>NW_007728272.1:206628-209292 GCF_000696425.1 Galeopterus variegatus | reverse complement strand
AATAAGTGTCTCTAAATTCTTCGTCAGTGGCGACCAACAAAGCAAAGCAAAATGAAACAAAACAAAACCAGAAAAAAAGTAATTTTGACATCTTACAGTTTCTGTGTTTATATTCCAATAAAAGCAAGTTGTCTTAAAAATAATTCTGATTAGTTCTTTTCCAATGAGAGATGTTTTTACCATATATAAATGAATAAATAAGCGGTAGTGTCCCTATACGTAGAAAGGAGAGATGTTTGGCAGAGTGTGCCTACAGGTTAAGGACAGTTCTCTCCCATATACACTGCGTTGTAGAAACTCCATTAGAGACAGAATACAGGCATATACTGCCATTAATGTGCTTTCATTCTTGATTACCAAACATGCTATTTTGAGGGTTATTCTAAACAAACAAAGCATATACTTCTATATTCAGCTGATTTCTATGCTGGAACAACAACAAATAGGTTAGTCTATAAAGTGTAATGATTCCTTATGGAATTTTCGGATGGCTTTGATTTATTTTATTTTCAATTTGGTCTTCCATTTGTCGCCACCAGTACTGAAGCTCCACCTAGGGCCCTTTTCTATAATTACATTCATATTTGTTAAAGCTAATCTTTTTTATGACAGCAATATGTAAAGCAATTATGCAAATAAGAGATAGTGGCTTTGTCTTTGTTTTTTTTACCCTGAGCATGTGTCTAACATATAAAATTTAGATTTTCTATTCCCAGGAACAGGAACCACTGCTAAGGCAGTGAGTCACCACGATTTGCTTGCCAGGCAAGGATGTGGTTAATTTCTTAGCTCTGGACTTGGAATGTTGCCCTGCAGGAATGCAGCCAGGTAACCTTTGAAACAGGTGGTCCCAGCTCAGGTGGGGGCAGTAAAGTGCAGAAACAAATACCTTCTTGTGCATCACAGGGAACCGCCAGCTATGAAGGGTGGGGAAGGCTAAACCAGATGGAGGCAGAGAAAGATCAAAGGGTTAGAGATTTGGTTTAGAAGTTACAACACTGACATTTAAAACTTTGGTTATCTACTCTAACTTATGCATTTCTAATAGTTGGATTTTAAGCATTTTACTCCTCATTCAATAGGTGACTTGTTGTTTGATTCCCCATCTCTCCAGTGGTAATACGGAATGATTTGAGCTAGCACCCCAGAGTGTTTTGACTCACACCTGCCATCTGTCTGCTTAGTCGTTTGATTCCCCATCTCTCCAGTGGTAATACAGAATGATTTGAGCTAGCACCCCAGAGTGTTTTGACTCACACCTGCCATCTGTCTGCTTAGTCACCATGCAACCATTCTTTCCTTAACTGATAGTTTTTACTTGATGTAAGAATTGGCAGGCAACAGTTGTTGTGTTAGGAGATTGCTGGATTTTCTTTACTCTTGTGATGGTAGCAGCACGGCACATTAATGCTTCAGATATTCACTTGGCTTTTTTTTTGGAACTACCTTATGTTCCTAAAGATACTTAGTGTGGGGAGAGTTGTAAAAAAGAAGGGGGAAAGGGATTATTTTTTAACATTATTTTAAAATTGTAGACACATAAACAATTACCATTCAACACAAAGCAAAATGGAAATCTCCCAATTTATTCATAGTCCTAGACTTAGATTTCAGCAAAACTCTACTGACTTTCTGCATATTCCCACTGATAATCTTAGTCTGTACGGTTTGGGTGTAAATTTTCTATAGAGGAAGATAAAGGTGTAAAGAACGAATTCTATTTACATATAGTCTTTGGGCCCATGCACACTTAAAGTAACTATTGTAGGTACACATCCAGATAATTTAGGCAAACAATCCCACTTTATAATCAGGATACAAATCAGAAACACAGTTATTTAGCTTAACACCTATTACATACAGTAACAAAAATTTATTTAGAATTATTTCATATATGATAAGTATATGTACAGTACAGATAAAAATAAATAAAATAGACCTGCTTGTACCCACCACTCAGTTTAAGAATGAATACTCTGTGGGACTGTCCAGTTAGCTCAGTTGGTTACAGCGTGGCCTTGTAACACCAAGGTCAAGGGTTTGGCTCCCCATACTGGCCTGCAACCCAAAAACAAACAAAAAGAATGAAAACTCTTACCACAATAAAATAAATAGCACAATAAAATTCTTACCACAATAAAATTAAATTAAAATAAAAATATAAATTTAAGAAAAGTAAAATAATTAAGAAAAGAATAAAAACTCTTGCACATTTTTGAAATCCCCTTCTGTGCACCCGACCTAACATCACCACCCCTCTCAACTTACTCCACTCCTTGCTTCCTAGGTAATCATAATCTTGAATTATGGGTTATCATTCCTTTACTTCTTATTATAGTTTTTTTTAAAAAATGTATCCCTAAATAATATGTTTGCTGGGTTTTGCGTGTTTTTGAAGTTTATGTAAATGGAACTGCAATCTATATATTGTCACTGTCTTTTTCATCAACATTATGTTTGAGAGATTCATTCAGGTGGACACATGAAACTATACGGTGCATTTGTTTTTCACTACTGTATACCAAGTATTCCATTGTATGATATACCACAACTTACTTAACCAGTTGTTACCGAGACCACCAAAGGTCCCTTTGCTCCCTGCTCAATAGCCAATAATTTTTTTTTTTTTTTTTTTTTTTTTTTTTTTTTTTTTTTTTTTTTTGT
>NW_007728272.1:204467-205309 GCF_000696425.1 Galeopterus variegatus | reverse complement strand
GTTTCTTTTGTCCAAGGTGTATATCTAGGCATGGAATTGCTGGGTATTAGGTGGGTGCATCTTCAACTTTACTAGGTAATGCTACATTATTCCCAAAGAGGGTTGGGCAAATTAACCCTCTTATTAGCAGTATATGTTGTCCCTCATCCTCAACAGCATGATGATAGTCAGATTTTAAAAATTTTGCTAATGGTTTAGATATACAATGGTATTTCATCCTTTTCCTGATTATAAGAGAAGTTGGGCATCTTTTTATATGCTTTCTAGTCATTGGGTTTTTTTCCTCTTCTGTGAAATGTGTATCCATGTTCTATGCCCATTTTTATATTGGTTTGTGTGTCTTTTTACTGGAGTTTTAAAAATATACAGAAAACTAATCTTTTATTCTAACAAATATGTGCTGAGAATGTGTTTTCCTGGTTTGTGGCTTGTCTTTTCACGTTTTGTATGGTGTCTTTCAATAAACAGAAGTTCTGCTTTTAATAAAGTTTTATTTATCTCTCTTTTACTTCATGGATTCTGCATCTTTTTGTCTTAAATCCTTTTGTAATGCATAGTTGCAAGGATAATCTATATTTTCTTCAGGAAGTTTAGAAAATTATATGTATTTAGTCCATCAGGAATTCATTTTTTGATTATGGTGTGGGTCCCTATAGAAAATGAATTTTTCAGGCATTATTTATTAATTATCTGTTTCACTCTCCTAAAATTACAGCTCTGATTTCTTGCATATATGTAAGGGTCTGTCTCTGAGGCTCCTTATTTTTATTTCATTGGTATATTTACCTATCCCTGCACCAGTAACACCCTAGTGAAACTTTAAACAATCCTGGAACTGTGAT
>NW_007728272.1:199337-203833 GCF_000696425.1 Galeopterus variegatus | reverse complement strand
TTTACCTATCCCTGCACCAGTAACACCCTAGTGAAACTTTAAACAATCCTGGAACTGTGATTGGCAAATTCTCTCCACCCGATATGCACATTTCTTCTTCAATGGTGTATCGACTATTCTTTTTTCTCTTTGGCTATTCTTGGCCTTTTTCTCTTCTGTATAAATTTTAGAATTAACCTATCAGATTCCACAAAGACAATTCAATAAACTTTTTCAGAAGATTTACTTTCATTATAATTTTTCTATAACAAAGACTGGAGTCTAAGCAAATAAATGTTAAATCATTTTAAAGTAGTGCTGAGAGATTAAGGAATGAATTAACTCAGTAACATCAGTCCTGCAAAATTTAATTAGGAAGATCTCATTTTGTTTAAAAAATATATAATATCACAGCCTACAGGAAACCAGCCAAGATCAATGAATGGAGATCTTCTATATTTTATTCCAGCTAGCTCATATTAAAATCATGCCTATCTTGGGAGAGTGTAAACTTTCAGTATAATCAGTGAATAAGTATTTATTCATAAGCAATTAGTATGTATCCATTCCTGATCTAGATAAAATAGAAAATATACAAATGGAGTAAAATATTATTTTGGTCTTCCAAGGATTTATAATTTATTGTGGGAACAATTGGTAAACAATAAAATTCCAAACTTTGTATTCTGACTATTATCTACTGTGGAATAAGGTAATACTTTTGTTCTGGACATACTGAGTTTGGGACAACAGACTACTACAAGGGTATTTCAAAAATTTCATAGAAGGATTTGTATTATCTTTCAATTCTATTTTTCCATGAACATTTTGAAGTACCCTCATATAAACAATTGGAAGCTTGAGGTGAGAACATAGTCGAAACTGTTTTTAAAAGCTAAGTTTTTAAAAGCTGAAATTATAGTGGGGTCTCAGCCTGAGCATTTAAATAAGGCTGTGTATGTATGGGGGCACTTTTGAATGTAACTAGAGGTCCAGTAGGGGCTGCTGCTCACTTCAGGAAGTTTAATGTATGTATTCAACCTAATTCCAAGCCTTAAACATGTGAACACCGACAATAAGCAAGGTATTACTCCTCAGAAGTCGCCACCCTCTTGGAACCCAGAGTCTGGTAGGCACTGGGATGCTCATGGGAAGTAACTCATTCTAAGGAAGAATGTTGATCACACTCTGAGATGAAAGAAGAGGGCTCTCAGCTCCATTCCTCCTCTACTTTCCATCCTCCTCACCCCCAAACTAACCTTGGCAAACCATTCACCTCACTTAATCCTAACTATAGGAATGAGGAGGAAACATGCAACTTCCAAAAAGCCAATTTTACAAGTTTATATCTGGAAAGAACTGTAGCAGGAAAGAGCACCTGTAATGATGAGCTGAATAGAAGGTAATTATCTGCTGCCATGTGGGAGTCGAATGACCTATTTCATGAGGACAAGTGAGATGCCCCCTAGAGATGCTCATAATTAGTTGGGAGAAACTTAAAGAGGGAAGAAGGGAGAATTTTGGATTTCTCAAATTTTCACCATACCAATGAATCTCACACTATTGCCGGCAATATCACATTCCCAAAGGGTATCTGTAAATATGTGTAGGCATTTTTGCTTATCACAATGACTCTGTGACCCTACAGGCATTTGGTGTGTTGGGACCAGGGTGATAAACTAACACAATGCTTGGAAAAATCCCACACAAGAAATTACCTTTCTACCCAAAATGATAATAAATAGTGCCTCTATTGAAGAAACTGTGCATTGTAACGATACCAAATAATATGATAAGCCATGAGATTGTGCTCTAATTCTTTCTTCCACAATATTTAAGATATTTGATAAATCTCAAAATGTCAACTCCATTTATTGAGCATTAATTTTCTAATAAAAACATTATGGTGGAAGTGGTAAAAGACAGAATTTGCAAATCCAATGAAACTACAAACTTATATTGAATTTGAAATACAGTGCAGTTTTATATTCTTAAATTTTCTTCTGCCAGGCATAAAGGTCATTGAGGGAGGACTAACTGGTATTGAATTCATGTTTTAAAGAGCTGGAGAATTTCCTCTTTTCCAAATCCCAAGAGAATAGAAATTAGTGCAGAAATTTGGAGAATAAGGACTTAAATAAATTTATCATTCATGTTTCCTACTTCTAGGGAAAGCATATAAACCATTCCAAGAATAGAGTTCTCTTTCTCTTGTGCGTGGAAAGAAAAAAAAAAAGAGAGAGAGAAAGAGAGCAATTACCTTAATGTAATATATTTCTCCCTTCTTAAATAGGTTTAATATATCCTACTGTTGTTAAAAATTTGTTTCTTCCTTGTTCTCCTGCGAGGACAAATCCCATTTCATTATCTAAATGGAAATTTTTAGAATAAAATGAAAGAAAAAAAGCTTATCCAGAAAAACAAGGCCATAGATCAAATGTGTCCCCCAAAAGTTTATGCAACGGAAACTAGTTCTCCATGATAACAGTGTTAAGAAGGTTGGAAATTCAGTTATGGTATTTGAAAGGTGAGGTCTTTGAGAGGTGATCAGATCATGAGGACTGTGCCCTTGTGAACGGGTTAATCCATTCGTGAAGTAATGAGTTATGGGCGTGGTTCTGATGACTGTATAAGGAGAGTGAGTGAGAAGGTTAGCTCGCTCTTGCTCAGGCCATTATCTCCATGGGACACCCTGCACTGCTGCAGGGTCATCACCAAGAAGGCCCTCATCAGATATGTACCCTGGACTTTGGATTTCCCAGCCTCCAAAACTGTAAGAAATAAATTTCATTCCTTTATAAGTTACCCAGTTTCAAGTACCCTTTTACAAGCAGTAGAGAACAGATTAATACAAAGAGGAAGATGCAAAACATGAAGCAGCAGCAGATGAGCCAGGAGAACACGCAGGTCAGAACATCAAGGGTTATCAACGAGAGTCCACCTCTAGCGGCACAAACTGCTGGGTCACTGTAATTTCCACTCTTTTAATTGTAAAAGTGGAAAACATATTCTAGCCTCTCATACATATATCATTTTAGCACTCATTTTAACGTTAAAGGGATTCGGCCGTGTGAAACTCTTATATATTTTTTGAGAATCCTTATAAATTAAAATATATTTTAAGTTAAATAACTCACTGTAAATTGGAAGCCTTTCCTTGTTGAAAGAATTTGGAAAACAGTGAAGAAGGAAAGGTGTTCTGGAAAGAATACTAACTCTGAAGCCAGATAGCTCAGGACAAATCCTGGCTTTATGACCTGATGTGTAATTAGGCAAATTTCTTAACTTTTGTTATCTCATCTGTAGCCTCAGAGATTAGCATTAATTTTTTAATGAAACATCATGGCCACAGTAGTAAAAGACACAGAATTTGCAAACCCCAGAAAACTACAAATTAGTATTGAATTTTTAAAATCTAAAAATCGAATAAAATACAGTACAGTTTTATATTCTTAAAGTTTTTTCTGCCAGGCATAAAGATCATTGTCTTTAAAATTCTACTTACAAACTGAAGAGTTCCTTTTTTAGCTCATCTCTATCTTGCACTACTTTCTGATACACAGCTAGCAGGAAAGTTCACACTGCCTGCAAATCTCTTTTGTCAGGTCTACAAGTTTATTAGGTATATATTCTATTTTCCAAGGTACCACAGGTGACAGTGCTATAGATTGTTTCACTACTGTGCAATGAGTCACCGTTCTCCAGCCTGCTATAGCAGTTAGCTTACTGCTGTTCCAGCTTCCACTAATAGTTTGCTCAGCATTCTTCCAACTTTTGCTAACGTTTCTTCCTATTCTTTTGGTCTTTGCTAACAGCTTTGGTTCACAGCTGCCAATCCCGAAGCCACTGTCACACATTTTAGATATTTGTTGTGGCAACACCCCATATCTAGATACAAATTTTTATACTGGTTAATTTTGTTTATAACAAGACACTCCAAAACAAAGTACCTTAAAAGCATAATCATCTATTAGCTCACAATTCTATAGATTGGCAATTTGGCTGGACAAGAGGATCTTCTTTAATGGTCTGACCTAGACTCACTCATATGGCTACATTTAGCTTACATGTCACCTGGGATCTGGTTGTTTATGAATGGCCTTAATCACATATCTAGTGGGTGGCTGGAGCAACTGGGGCAATTGGGCCACATTTCTCCAACTTATTATGGCAGGCTTATTTACATGGTTGCTGAGTTCCAAAAGCAGCAAGAGAAAGTTTCAATGGGTAATCGCTTTTCGAGTCTCTGCTTGTGTCACATTTGCTATTTTCTCATTGGCCAAACAAGTCACTTGGCCAAGCCAAGAGTCTGTGTGGAAAGTGACTATCCAAGGGTAAACGCAAAAAGGGAAATTTTAACAATCTGTAACAGGTGGTGATGCCTGAGCTTTGTTTTAAAGGATATGAAGGATTAGAAGGATTTTGCAGATAGATAAGTGGGAAGAAAATTAATTGCAAAAACAGAGAACATTAGGGCCGAGCCAGTGGCGCACTCGGGAGAGTGCAGCGCTGGGAGC
>NW_007728272.1:187809-199053 GCF_000696425.1 Galeopterus variegatus | reverse complement strand
AGTGCAGCGCTGGGAGCGCTGTGCGCCGCCGGTTCGGATCCTATATAGGGATGGCCGGTGTGCTTACTGGCTGAGCGCGGTGCGGCCGGTCTCAAAAAGGACAAAATAAATAAATAAATAAATAAAAACAGAGAACATTAGGGCCGAGCCAGTGGCGCACTCGGGAGAGTGCAGCGCTGGGAGCGCTGTGCGCCGCCGGTTCGGATCCTATATAGGGATACAAAAACAGAGAACATTAGGGCCGAGCCAGTGGCGCACTCGGGAGAGTGCAGCGCTGGGAGCACCACAGCGCTCCCGCCGCCGGTTCGGATCCTATATAGGGATGGCCGGTGTGCTTACTGGCTGAGCGCGGTGCGGCCGGTCTCAAAAAGGACAAAATAAATAAATAAATAAATAAAAACAGAGAACATTATATTCAAAGCTATGGAGCAGTAAACATCATAACTTAATCTGAAAACATGTTTTTGCCCTTTCTTCATGTCGCCACCTTTCAATGAATATTTTATATCTCGGCTTTCCTGCATATTTCAAGCATAAAAAGAAAAAAGAGAACTTAAATTATATTTTAATGTCAAATTTGAATTCCAACCAATTTGCTTACCCCAGTATAAGGAATTTTTTAAAATCATAAAAAGAATAGTAAAAGCCTCAATTCATATAGTGACCTAACTTGGCCTTCAGACTTCAAATTGTCATCACTTTCTAAACACGATAAAATTTCCTTAACTCACAACCAGCGAAGAATTAAATGAGTCGTTAATATTATTAACCATTCAATAACAGTTCAGATTGGTGGTGGTGTTGGGAGTGCATAAATACAAGAGCACACCAGCAGAAGCCCTTGAGAAATACACTCTTGGTTATGATGGATTTTACTGATGAATAAGTAGAGTTTGTGATAGTTTTATGCAGAAAATGGTATTAACCAGTGATGGTTAGTTGACCTACTGTGCTTAGGTGACATCACATAACCCTCCACATTCTAATGTACTGAATTTGAAAGAAACGTCTACTTCTAGATATATTTCACATTCAGCTGACAGGGCCAGAAAATTTTGCTACAAGATCTATTTTACGTCCTGCCAAGGTGTCTGTTTTTCAACATTTTAGCTCTTTGATCTAGACGATGAAAATGGTTGATCAGAGCAGTTGCCACCCGACTTTAAGTCTTGACTACCTCATGACCTAGGTGATATAATTAGAGTTTTTAGAAGAAGAATGTCATACATTTAAAAATCAGTTAATTACTAAGCTCTTATATCTGGAATCCTGCAAAGTTATTATTAATATCACTTTTTGGCAGGGGTGTGGGGAGATTAATCTTAAGAGTATTAGAGTTGATTTGGAGATTGGAAATACAGTACAACCTTTCATTTTAGCAGCACCTAGAGAGCTGAAGGAATTTATCTAAAGCCACAAAGCTGGTTAATTAATTGCAGAGCTGATTGCATAACCCAACTCACCATCCTGGTCCAGTGCTCTTTGTATCACATCATGATGCTTCTGATTAAAATATAGTTTATGGTACAAATAAATCACTACTTCATAACTATTTCAAAAAGTTGCTTAAATATTGATATGGGCCCAGGTTCTAGGTGCTTAGGATAGGACAGTGAACAAGATGTAGTCTCTGCCTTTAGCTTATAGTGTAGTTAAAATAATCACACAGCTGATGATTTTAAATTTCTTGTAACTATTTGCCCTTGCATTCATTCAACCAACTAATATTTCATAAGCACCTAATATATGCTATAACTTTTCTAGGCATTGGGAAAATATCACTGAGTCAGAAAAAAAATTTCTGCTCTCATGGAGCTTATAATCTAGTATTCATTTAAAAATGTGGCTTTTTCTTTATAAATATACATGCATGCACCTAGAAACAATATAGCATTTCTGGCAATCAGGAGATCTGAATTTTAACCTAGATTTTGCCTCTAAATAACTGTATGACTTTAGAAAATTAATATAACTTCCCTAGGTTCCAATTTACTAGTCTGTAAACTAAGAGGAATAGATTAAACCTGCACTATCCAATATAGTAGCCACTAGCCACATGTGGCTATTTAAGTGAAAATTTAACTTAAATACATTAAAAATATAAAAAATTTACTTCCTCTCTTCCATTAGCCACATTTCAAGTGCTCAACAGCTTCTTGTGTCTAGGGGCTATGGTACTGGACATTTCCACCAGCCCAAAAAATTCTGTTGGAAAGCACTGAAGCAAAGAATGTCTAAGAACTATTGTAACTTCAAAAGTTAAAGACAAAACAATGTGAGTAGGAACCATTCATACTGTACCTCTTGAGATGGCCGGAATAGACTGAATTTTCTTTGTGTAGAACAAAGCCATTGTTTGTAAATAATCTAATCGCACATTCACTAATAGAAGCTCAAGGAAAAGTCAAAACTTTTAATGTCCATAAATCACAAGCATGTTAAATAGAATATGTTTGAATACCGGAAGAACCAGGTCATCCTGACCCAATGAACGTTTTGTTACTATGATCCTATGAGTTTTCCTAATGATGCTGCTCCAATGAACCAGTTCAGAGGAAGAGTGGGGCTTGACTCTACTGAGAAAATGGCCGGTTCTGTAAACTAAAAGCCTTGCAGGGCTGATTCTCCTAGATGCTGCTCCAATGAACCAGTTCAGAGGAAGAGTGGGGCTTGACTCTACTGAGAAAATGGCTGGTTCTGTAAACTAAAAGCCTTGCAGGGCTGATTCTCCTGTGATGCAATGATTCCAGTCAAGACCTTTATGTCATTTATTTTCCTCTTGATGTAAATTTGAAACCAGTTTCTATGGAAAGCTGACCTTTTCCTATTATGCTAAGGACTTACTATAGACAGGATGAAAAGGCCTTCTGCTGTAGTTTCTTCCAGAATTTTTAGGCTTGAAAGTATGAGTGAAGTAGTAGGTATGTGGTCAATGTGTGTTTCTACTGGAAAAGGACTATAAGGCATAGTAAAGATTACCTTTTAGGGAATAGTGGTGAATCAACAGTGATCTGGTTTCCCACTTCAGCCCCATTTCCCTAACCACTTTGATCTTTATAAGTCTGAGAAGCTAAAGCAGTACATCTCCACCTAGAATTCTCTAGATACCTGACCTGGGGTCAGATAGGGACCAATTTCTTTTTTTTCAGCTGGCTGGTGCAGGGCCAATTTGTTTCATGGTTAGTAAATTATTTAAATGGATCTAAAGGGAACACTTCTACATATGAATGTTTTTGTGATTTCATTTACATTTTTAAAAATGTTTTATAATCCTTATGACAACCTCATGAGGTAGGAAGTATCATTATCTCCATTTCACAAATAAGAAAACTGAAAGTTGGAGAACTGAATAGCTTGCCCAAGGTCACACATTTAATAAGTGGCATATCTGGGATCTGAACACAATAAGTGTGAAGCCAGAGGCTATGATCTTGGTGATACACATATATATACATAAATACACACTGTATATATAAAATTTGGTTGCTAATTATATATTACTTAATATACTCATCTAATAATAAATATAGTATTAATGGCTTCACCCTGGTTTTGAGAATGTTTCTGAAAAAGCCACACAACTGTCTTACTCTGAGTTTGTGACAAAGTGTAGAAACTTGCTCTAATAAACTTATTCTACTGGCTCTAATAAAAAGAGGGATTGCTGTACAGATAGAAAATAATACTACAGAAAGCAATGACAGGAAGTAACCAGACCTTATAGAAACTAGAGAGTTGTCATCCAGCTTCTCTTTAACCTCTAATCCTTTTCTGCAAAGTTCTTAGTTTCTCCTTCCCCATACCTGCTATGTGCATGTGTCTATGACTTGACATGGAACTGACTCTGGCTCCTACTCAAAGCCTCAGTACCCCAATTTAAACCCTGTATGTCTTTGAGTTTAAATTCTCTAGACAGCCAGAATCTGATTGGCCCAGCTTGAGTCAAGTGACCACCGGTGGTCCAATCAGATGAATGGTGGGTCAGGGTTACCAAAACACAAACGTGACTGGCTAAGCCCAACCCTTCCGCAGAGGTCGTTTCCGAAGGGCAACTTCATGGCAGGATGTGAGGGTGGGGAAGCAGTGGCAATCATCTGTAGTGTAACAGTGAAACAGATCTGAGAATATATTATTTCAATTCAAATCCAATGTAGTAAAATCTTTATTGTAGTTTATTTAGATGCACATTTGCTTTCAAGCATATAAAATGAATTGTAACTATAGTATAAAGTAGTCCCAAGATGTTGTTGGATTTACAATTAGTAATACTACTTTTTAATTGTATACCATGTTCACAAACCATTTTGTAACTTAAAAACTTGTGATAGTCCACATACATACACACACACACACACACACACACAAAAACAAAAAACAAAAAAACAAAAAACATCGGGGGGGGGAGGAAGATATAACAACCACAATTTTTTTGAAGTTCTTACAACAAGCAAATGGAAAGGACATGCTTGGGTGGGAGGCGGGAGAGGGAGGAGGGAGGGAGGTTTCAGTGATGGGACATAATAATCAACTACATTGTATATTGACAAAATAAAAATTAAAAATAAAACAAATCAGACAGTATTTAACTGTATAAAAAATTAAAATGGAAAAAATATGTCAGAAAGCTTTGAGATCACTTACGTTATTAAGCTAACTATCTTAAATGTGTATATAGAATATGTAAATACATTGTATACCAGAAAATTCTTGATGAGCTCATTTATGTTTCTTGTGTAATCATGTCTAAAGTAGATGGAATAAATCTATTACCTATTTTTTTCAAAAAAAAAAAAAAAACTTGTGATAGTCAGTTGAGAATATATAGCTGATGATTATAATTGTTCTTTATTTTCTCAATTCTAACAAATATACAAAAGAGATACCCCTGTTTTCTTCCACCAAATGCTAGCCTAGCCACATAATGATGACATACTAAAAATATTTTGGATATATTGGATTAAATAAAATTTATTATTGAAGTCAATTTAATCTTTTCCACTTCCATTTTGGCTGGTATAGAGATCTGAACCCTTGACCTTGGTGTTACAGGGCAACACTCTAACCAACTGAGCTAAGTGGCTAGCCCCTCTGTTTTTCTTTAACATGGCTACTAGCAAACTTTAAACACATATGTGGCTTGCATTCAATTCCTATTGGACAGTGCTAGTTTATGCCATTATAAATTGTATTTTCTGCTTCTTGCTATTAAAAAATGCTGTTATACCATCTGAACTAGAATATTTCAAACTTTGATTATATTCTAAATCCTCTTAAACTCAATAAATTAAATATTATGACTTTTTCTTTTCCCATTTCACACTTATTCCATAGTCCTATAGGTGCTTAATTCAGTCTGATGCTATTACATGTTCAATAATTCTTTACTATTAGTAGGGTATTTTAATTCTTTCCGGCCTCATTCCAGTCATTCTAATCTTTATTTTTTCTTTTCATTTATATCTGTCCCCTGTCACTAATCTCGATGGCCAAACTGTTTCACTTCCTGAATTTACGATTTGTTTAGGTCATATTAGGAGATTACTTCTTACTTTATTTTATTTTTGGCAGCTGGACAGTACAGGGATGGAACCCTGAACCTTGGCGAAATTACTACTTATCTCTACTTCTTAGTCTCCTCAATTTCCCAAGATGGTGTATTCTTCTTCCCACGCTGATTTCCTTTCTGAACCACAGGCAAAGCTGTTTCCTCAGAAACACGTTTCTCTCTCTCATTCCCTGCTCCCCTCACCTCTTATTTGGAAATAATTTCAAATCCAGAAAAATTGAAAGAAGAAGAAGAGTACAAATAGCACCACATACACATTACTCATATTCACTTAT
Source organism: Galeopterus variegatus (assembly GCF_000696425.1). Taxonomy (NCBI): domain Eukaryota; kingdom Metazoa; phylum Chordata; class Mammalia; order Dermoptera; family Cynocephalidae; genus Galeopterus; species Galeopterus variegatus. Next base: position 193,212 of record NW_007728272.1, on the reverse strand, counting down.
TGTTTACATTTTAACAATTTGTTTTATCATTTTTGTGATATGTATTTATATATAAAATGGTTTCACTGAATCATCTGAGAGTAAGTTGCATACGTCATGGTCTTTTACCCTTAAATAGCTGTATGTGTATTTCCTAAGAATAAAAATGTTTTCTTACATAACCAGGGTATAATTATTGACTTCAGTACATTTGTCATTGATGTAATACTTTTATCTTTTGTAATATTTTTACTTTTGCATTCTTATTTTGTTAATTGACTCCATTACATTCTTTATAGCATTTTTATTTCCTCCAGTAAATGATCCAGTCTAATACCAGGTATTGCATTCAGTTGTCATTAGTCCATTTAGTCTCTATTCTGGAAAGAACATTTCCATAGTCTTTCTTTGTTCTTTTTGACACTGACGTCTTTGAAGAATGCAGTTCATTTAGTCTCTATTCTGGAAAGAACATTTCCATAGTCTTTCTTTGTTCTTTTTGACACTGATGTCTTTGAAGAATGCAGTTTTGTTGTTGTTGTTGTTGTTGTTGTTGTTTTAACAGAACATTTCATTTTGGGTTTGTCTGATGTTTTCTAATGATTAGATCTATGTCATCCATTCCTGGCCAGAATGTTGCACAAGTAATATTGTGTCCTTATCCAGACACCACATCAAATCATGATCACGATGTCCATCTGTTCTTCATTGGTAATGTTAATTTTGATCATCCATTAAAGGTGTTGTCTGATTTTTTCACTGTATGGTTACCATGTTTTCCTTTGGCAGCTATGAAGGAATCTGTGTGAAGAGGCTTTAAGACCGTGCAAATATCCAAATCCTCATCAAAATTTCCCCTTAGATTTAGGATGCATTGCCTATCCAGTTTTTACTATGATGGTTTACTATGATGGTTTAAAGATGATGATTTTATATCATCTATACTTCCTCCACATTTTATAGTCAGCACTGAGCATTTTACAGTAAGAAAGCATCCTCTCTTCTTACGTATGTATGTATGTGTTATTGGTACAAGCTCGTGGGTTCCAATTTTTTCAATAATTTGTATTCATTACTGTGCTCAATTATTTTGGTGTTCAAATTGTCGCAGATTTGATCAGTAGGAGCTCCTCTCAGCCTGGCTTCTGTGTCCTTGTGACATGTTTTCTTCTCTTCTTCCTCCTCCCCTCCCCTATCCTTCTTCCTTTTAGGACTGCTTGCTTTCTGCCATATCCAAAAGTTACAGGTTCGTTTTGTGCCCATTGTGTCCAACCCTGGAATCAACCATTCCTCCTAAGAGCCCTGGTTCCTTTCTGTGGGGAATGGGATTAGAGACCAAGATCTGAGCATTCGGTATGCTTGATGCCTTTGCTTCTGGATCCTTTCACTGGACAGAACACTTCCTGTTTCCTTTCCTCAACAGTATTTGTCTTCTCACATTTATGTTAGTCATCCCTACTTACTTCTGTTTCTTTTATCCTGTTTGCCTCTTTTTTGCATCTGCAATACAGTATTATTCTGCCAATTGATCCTCATTCCTGATTTGCTCTTCTTTTATAGATCCGCAAAGGTGTCTCTGTTATTCCTTGGAAAGTTGAGGCTTGCTGACTTGTTTCTTTTCTTCTCTCATTTTGGACCATAGAAGGTGGATCAGTCTACCTTTTTTTGTGGACATGTGGTTAAATTATGATTTGTTCTGTTTCACCAGTTATTATACCAAATTGGTCTACCAGTTAGAGAACAATATTCTTCCAGCAGCCTTAGTACTTTTTACCTGTTACCATTTTATGGACTAAATTCTTTTACTTTTCTTTAATTTGAAATTTATTCATTAAGTCATTTATTCATCTATGTGTCAGGCTTGTGCTTGATATTCCAGATAATATGGTGAAAGAAACAAATGGATACACCGTGCAGTAGTAATTCTCATCAAAGTTCATGCTACCAAAATATTGATAATTGTTTTCACTTGGTGATAGATACATGGATACTCATTATATTATTCTATTTTTGCATATGCTTGAAAATTTTCATAACAAAAAATAAAATTTAAAACACCTGACATGCTACGAATGCATCTTATAGGTTCACCTCAATTTGTCATAGGAATCTTTTGCCGAGCAATAGCTGTCTCACCATTGGTCTGAAGGTCAATTAGGGATACTCTTGCAGTACATCTTTCTTACTTCACAGAGAACTTATGTAGAATTTTTATTTATTCTAAGTAAATATATGACCATATTTAATTAATAAATTATGCAGTTTAAATAGCCTCAAATACAATGCCTGCGCCTTTCAAAAAAGATTTTTAAAATTACATTTATATGTTGTATTTATGCAGCCATGGGAAGCTGGGCTTGCTACCCTTATGTATGCAGCACCCTAAGGAATCACCTATTTATTTTACAGTGGTTGGTCATTCTGTGTATCAATGATCTGTGCCCTAACTGTACTGTTTCTACAGTCCATCTATCTCTGGAGCCCACTGTCTACAGGAGTTTCAGCAGCAGACTCTGCATACATACTCTGTCAGGTCCGCCACCGGCTGACCTGAACAGCCCTAGCCTCGTTCCTTTTGGTGGGCAAGCAAATGGCCCGGATTCCTCTTTCCCTCCTGTCCCCTTTGGAAGGAGATGGGGGAAGAGAGCCGTGAAGAAAGGTGAGCACAGCTGCCAGCCCCAACCAGCCCAGTTAAAGGACACTCAGACGCGGCGGGGGTTCTGTCGAGCAGTTCCGTTTATTATCACACAAGCACTTGCTTTTAAAGGCAAATGGGGAAGGGAGGTTTTAACATAATCCTATCAGCTTAAAGGTCAAGGGTATGCATCCTGTCTCAATGCCTAGCTATTGCAATCACGCAGTGCTCACGAGCGCGGAAGCGCGTATTTGGCCAATAAGGGCTAAGGCAAGGTTCCTGCAGACACTCCCACCCTACTTCCTCCCGGTGCTGCCATCTTAGGCTGCCATGTTAATGCGCCCTTGTTGGCCCATAATGGCGCCACTTGTAATGTCACTTAATGTGGCGTTAGTTTTTAAGGCCCGACAATACTCTTACCTGTCATTCATTCCCCACTGCTGTGTCCCCTCCTTCCCTGCATGTATCACTCATCGGATTGAAACTCATCAGACCTTCATAGCAAAACAATTTGATGAAGTGTTTAAATTTTCTCTCTTAGGAGATTCTCATTTATGATATTAATTTTTGTAGTAAACATTTTCTTTCTTGATGGTTCCAAGGAAAACAATAGCTCAGTTAGATGTGAATGATCATAAGTTCTTAAATCAGTGAGGTCCAAAATAATAAACTGTAATATACATAATAATCTGCCCATTCCAACCTGATTAATTCCAAACTCCCAGCAGTCAGGGTAACATTTTTCCAGGAAGTATTCTGGAAAAAGTTTTGCATGCTAAATAAGATATATGAATGAATAATTGTCTCTTAGAATATTAAAATTTACTTTGAAAAAAGACATTCTCCAGACATTTAGTGTTTGCTGGCTTGAGCAAGGTGGTGTCCTAGCAAGCTTAACCACTACTAATTACAATGCACTTTCTTCTAGCACTATTTAGTCCAAATGTAAATATTCCAAACATAATTACCTTTGTAAGGCTATTGCATGGTATTGGTTGCTGCAATATGGAAACATTCCCAATGGAAAAGGTCCAATTTTCTCATTTCTATATTAATAGTCCCCCACATTTTTTTTTTTCTTGTTACAGGTGTTTTTTGAAAACCTAAGCTGGATGTTTTTTATTGCTCATAAAAGTTTAAATCTTTTATATTATAATGATAATTTGTAAAATTTAATATATTTTTCATAGGTAAAAATTAATTTTTTGTCATGAACCTCTCAAATTATCATGAATTAGAAAGGAAAAAAATTACAAGTAGATATTAACTTTAATAAAAATTAAAATTTGACCCACAAGTATAATTCTATACTTCTTCTTTTTCCATTCATTCTGTCATCACTTAGTTTTGAAATGATCTATAAAATATTATAAAAATATAAGTTGCAGATACTCTTTAGATCAGCTTATTGAAACTAAAAAATTCTTAGGTTTTTTAGCAGAGTTTGTTGAAATGTATATAATACTTAGAAGTCTATAATTGTGCATGTGGTTAGAAAAGAAATATGAATCGACAATTGTTATCTTGTATGTTCCTCACAAAAGTGGATAAGTATGAAGTGTTGTAAAAGTAAATATATATTTTTTGAGTTTTCAGAAATACTGTCTTTTCCTAATCATAAAATCAAACATGTTCACGATAGACAAATCAGAACATATATTTAGAAAGGAAATACAAAAAATTCCCTTAGTTCCATTATCCAAAGACAAAGAGTTAATGTTTTTGCACATGCTATACTTTTATATTCAAGTTTGTTTCTTTTTTTTAATAATTGTTATACTTATTTTCACTTATTATTATAAATTTACAAACATACCTAATGCTGTAGATTATATGCTCCCTGCCCCCAACCTCATTGAAGCTTAATCCCCACTGTTACTGTTGAGGGTGGGAAATCCTTTTATGGTAATTGAAAGGTAGAGCCTTGAAGAGGTGATTAGATTCTGAGGATCACACCTAGTGAATGGATTAAAAATCACAGTCAGGGGTATGGTTCTGAAGGCCTTAAAATAAGAGCACATGAGACATTAGTTTCTCTCTGCTCTGCCATTTTCTGCTATGTGAGACTCCTGGGTCACTATCACCACCCCCAAGGCCTTCACCAAATGTATTCCCTGGACTTTGGACTTCCCAGACTCTGAAACTGTAAGCAATAAATTTCATTTTCTTACAAATTACCTAGTTCCATGTATTTTGTTATAAGCAACAGAAGCAGACTAATATACCTAATGTTTTCCAAAATTTAATCATATACCATACCATGTTTAACCACATTATTATTCATGGTATGTTCAATTTTCTCTTACAAATAGTTTTGTAAAAACTGTATGCTTGTATATTGCAATTTTTGTTTTTAGGAATTTCTTCAAGAAGGAAAATTCCAAAAGTAGAATTATTAGGATAAAGATACAGTAAACTGTATGCTTGTATATTGCAATTTTTGTTTTTAGGAATTTCTTCAAGAAGGAAAATTCGAAAAGTAGAATTATTAGGATAAAGATACAGTGATTTTGGGCCGGCCCAGTGGCGCACTGGATAGTGCACCGCTTGGGAAGCGCGGCGGCGCTCCCGTCCGAGGGTTCGGATCCCACATATGGACCGGCTCCCGCTCACTGGCTGAGCGAGGCGCGGGAGCAACACCGAGGCTTGCGATCCCGTTGCCGGTCCCCGGTCTGGTGCGGGGGCAACACTGAGGGTTGCGATCCGTTGCCGGACACGGAAAAAAGACAAAAGACAAAAAAAAAAAAAAAAAAAAAAGAAACAGGGATTTTAAGATTCTTTTATAAGTA
>NW_007728272.1:168226-186871 GCF_000696425.1 Galeopterus variegatus | reverse complement strand
AAAAAAAAAAAAAAAAAAAAAAAAAAAAAAAAAAAAGATACAGTGATTTTAAGATTCTTTTATAAGTAATATAACTAACAGAAAGGTTTAAACCAATATATACTCCAAAGGAGTATGAGAATGCCTGTTTTATTACATCCTTACCAGCATTCAATATTTTTATTCTTGAAATATGAAATAATTGGAAAGATGAAAGAGGAATCTACTTGTATCTAATACTTCCATTTTGATAACTTTTTAAATCTTTCTAATAATGTTAGACTTTTCTACTTTTGTTAACATGTATTAATTTCTCTTTAGCCAACTGTCTGTTTCTAACTTATGTTAATGTGTTTAGTGGAGACTTTGTATTTTTAATAATACTCATCTTTTTAGAGTAATATTTTGTCATATTTAATGTGTCTGTTTTCCTCAGTTTGTTGTTTGTCTTTTAAATGTGATTATATTTTTGGCATAGTAGAAATTGTAAATTTTAAGATCAAATTTGCCAACTGTTTTTTATGTGTGATTTCTTTCAGTAACTTAATTTTAGAATGTTTCCCTCTTACAGAACTTTGAAAAATATTTACTTTTATTTTATGCTTCCCTTTTGTAGTTTTAATTTTTACACTTAATTCTTAAATTTGCTTGGTATGTGATGAAATGGTATGAGGTACAGGTTATAAACAAAAATTCCTACCTCCATGACTTGTCCCAGAATAATTAAATGAATAATCCTTTCTTTTTTCTTTGATTTGGTAAGTTTTCTTTATTACATATTTTTATTTTTTTGTTAGTACTGTTTTGAAAATTTTTATAGCACTATTATATTTTAATATTTAGACATAGTATATCATTCTCATAATTATTATTTTTCATTTTTAAAGCATACTTTGCCTGTTATTTCATCTAAATTCATTTTATGATCATTTTGAAAAATTAAAAAAATTAAAAAAAAAATCTTAATTGGCTTTATTGCGATTGCAGAATCAGGCAACATGCTATTCCATAAAATAGAATAAATGTTCTAATGAGCCAAGCAGAAGAGGTTGATTATATAGATAGAGAAGAGCTAAAGAAACCAGAAATAAAGAACTACTTTCCTTGTAAGGTGGGGACAGGAAGACAGAACAGAACAAAAAAAAAAAGTTAACATTGGGTTACTTCGGGTTATCTCTTTTGTGTAAGGATTAAAGCAGGGGGAAATTCATTATTATATCCATTAAAGAATTAAAGAGACCTGTTTGGCAAATTGGCTGTTATCTGTTTTTTTCTCCTGATTAAACCACAACCCTAAGTGATGTGGAAATAGCAGGGGTGACTCCATTTTGATTATTAGTCTGATCTTTTGGGGCTTTGTGCAGGAACTTAGTCCAAAATAATGGTCTCCTATAATTTTTATTTAACAATTCTCCCTTTTTGGTCAGTATCTAACCTAACAGTCTCACCTAAGGGAGAACCTGATCAAAACTTAGGGCATTAGCACCACTCTCAGTTACCGTAATTCTGAGTTTCTGCTCTCAGCATGCCATTCATGAACCAAGGTATCCTCATTACCATAAATTTCTTTGGGTTTTGTTGTTCCAGCCCGTTTGACAAGAGACCACTTTAAGCTCCATGGGTGGCTGCACATGAACATTTAAAACTTTTGAGAAAATATAGTACACCAGGGTGACCAGTATACTACCAGAAGAATCATACCAAGAGTTTGGAGTATGCTTCTTGGCCAGGGTCCCCATGAACCAAACCCCTAAAACTAAATAGGCAATTGAGGAGTCTACCCATTTTAATTAAGTAACCTGTTCATTATTATTATTATTATTATTTGTAACTGAGTGTCGAGCTCTTTTACCTCCCCATAATCCTGCCAACTGGCCCAATTGTCAAGCTTGGGCTGGGTCGGGAGCTCACAGACCCCTAAAGCCCATTCACAGACTGGGTCACAAACCCTTCACACAGCAGGCTAGGTCCCCAGATCCCTCATGTGCAGGTCTATGTACTAGGTAACCAGCAAACAGGTCCTTGGAAGCTGTAGGTTGGAGAGCACGGCCACATGGAGCGGATGCATGAGGCAGATGCCAGCCAAACCACGGCACCATGCATGCTGCACTAACTCCACCCACACACAACTTATTTACAAAGAATGTGCTGCACCACCCCCAACCGGACAGGCAGGAAGGGGGCCTGATTAAATTATTCTGTTTTCCCAACACTGAGTCTCTATAATACCCAATGTATTTATTCATGTGCAGGAAGAAGTGTTAGCAAGTGTACAGACTCCTCCCTGTTCAGTAAGTAGGTAATCTAGCATCCCATACATGGTTGAAGCAGGGTGTGACAATTTGCAAGTCACCCACAGAAGCTACTGTTTTAGAATTTTAACTATGGCACCATTCTGCCAAGTGAAAGAGATAGGCATAAGCAAGGAAAAATTAAGAGGGGTAAGAGTCTCATTATGATAGGAAGTCTTGTTCTGATGTCTTGGGAAAATAGCTGTCTGCAACAAGAAGGTGGCAACTTCTCATCCTGCTTTGCAGTTTAAATGTCTCTGGTTATAGAATCAAGCATTTTTTGTAAACTCTCAGTGCAGTGCACTTGAAACTTGTCCCTTGAAATTGACATCAAGTTGTCCAGCTTCCATTTATAGGTCTTCAGGAACAAAGCAGTTCTTGTTCTTAGAGAGTTGTAAGGCAGATATTAGAGAAAGCTAGAATGCAGAATCCAGTCCAGTCTACAGGCAGAAAATAAGTCAAAAATAGTAAACAGGGCTACAATCTAATAACAGGTGTACTATAGTTTTCTTTAGAAACATAAATTTTTCTCTCTACAGTCACACCCATTTGTACCAAAGATAATTATGGTAAGACCTATCTGCCTGGTTATTTATATAAATGCAGCAGGAATAACCATATAGGCTCCCTTTAAATTTATTTTGCTGAAAATTTTGACAAGGAATATCAGATTAGATTTTTAAAAATCTCAGTGCTAGGAAGCCAAATCAAGGCAGACATTAGACTTTCCTTGCTGTGTCTGATATCTTGACATTCCTGGTCCTGCCAGGAAGTGACAACTTTCTACTTACTTACTGAAAGTTTGGGAATCCTTGAAACCATGCATCCTATGCACATTTTCAAATATGACATTTCAGTCAAAGCCTTGGTAATACAAACAATATTTTCAATTATATCCTGTTAAAGAGAACAGGTTCTTATTAAACTTATGTAAATAGCAACATTGACATAAAAATAAGAACACTCATGAATAGTTTCCAAATTCTGGAGGGATCAGGTAGAGAGGAAAAGCAAATGTTTTAATTTCTGTTTACAAAAGCCTGCTTTACCAAATTGCTGTAAGCTATAGGTAGCTTAAAAAGAAAAAGTTCAGACTGGTGCTTGTGACAGAGAGTGGTAAACGCACTCTCTTGCAGTTCCCAGTATCTGGGCCTCACCTGTAATGGTGGGAAAAGGAAATGGCTCTGCTGTGCCACAACTGGGGCTGCGGTCAGTGCTTCAACCCCAAGACCAATTCCAAAGATGCTTGCACATACCACCCAGGTGTTCCAGTCTTTCATGACACATTAAAAGGTTGGTCTTGCTGTAAGAGAAGAACAACAGATTTTTCTGATTTCTTGAGCATTGTAGGCTATACAAAAGGTAGGCATAATAGTGAGAAGCCACCTGAACCAGTCAAACCTGAAGTCAAGACTACTAGAAGAGAGAACTATCTGAATTGAAACCCAAATTTCAGGAACACATCATTCAAGCCCCTAAACCAGTAGAAGCAATAAAAAGGCTAAGCCCAGATAACAATGATAAATTTGAAATTAAAAATATCTGCTTCCCTAAAACAAGCACTTTATAAACTTAAACTGTCATCAGGGAATGGAGAAGATAAGAATGTAGAAGACAGTGGTGAAATTAAGATTGGAACCTCATGTAAAAATGGAGGGTGTTTAAAGACATATCTGGGTCCACACAGTCGAGAAGAAGTCTGCGTATATCATTCTGGAGTACCTATTTTTCATGAGGGGATGAAGTACTGGAGCTATTGTAGAAGAAAAACTTCTGATTTTAATACATTCCAAGAGGGCTGTACAACAGGGAAACACATATGGACTAAAAAGGATGCCGAGAAAAAAGTTGTTCCATGTACACATGACTGGCATCAGACAGGGGGTGAAGTCACCATTTCAGTATATGCTAAAAATTCACTTCCAGAACTTAGTCGAATAGAAGCAAGTAGTACATTGTTAAATGTGCATATTGTATTTGAAGGAGAGAAGGAATTTCATCAAAATGTGAACTTACGGGGTGTGATTGATGTAAAGCAAAGTTGTGTAACTATGACTGCAACAAAGATTGAGATCACCATGAGAAAGCTGAACCTACGCAATAGGCAAGCCTTGAACTGCCTGTGAGCAAAAAGCAGGAAAAACAAAAAGATACAACAGGTTTGCCGGGGGGAATAACTGCCTGTTGCAGAATTCTTAATAGTCTGTGGTGAAGTGGTGGCTTGATGCTGTAACTGTTTGTCGTCATCTTCGTCATTGTTGAATCTGGCATTTCAGGGTCAACATTAGGTTTTTAAAAGCAAAAATCAGTTAATCTTTTTATGCCTCTCATCTTCCTTGTGATTTATATAAGATCTAGTATACATTTCTCCTCACTGATGTAACCACAGTTGTGTCTTATACTTGAAGAAGCTGGAAAATAGTTTATAAACATAACTGCAGCATTTCTCAGTATAATATTATGTTAAAACAAAGGAACATTTATGGTTTGTTTTTTTTTATGTCTCTTTCTATTATCCCATAATTAGTAAAGCAAGATGAAATGCCAAATTTTTAATCAGTTTTTTCTTGTGTTTGAGTTTCTATAATACTTGAAAATCTTTAAGGAACCAGTGTAGCTCTGCATTGTTTTTTCCATGTGGGTTGGTTACTTTTTCTAGAAGGTTTAATTCTGAGATAGTAGAGTAAGTAAAGGGGAATATATGCATCAGTTAATAAATTGGAATTTGCTTACAACTAATTGAATTTAAAACTTACATCAATACTTATCTCAAGCAGTATGATTTAAGAGTATAGGAAACATAAATAAGACTATAGAGGTGTCAATTTGGTTAAAATTCACCATTTTATAAGACTAAGCCGTAACATTAAAAGTCTCTTTCTTGATTATTTAAGTGTCTTTGTATAGTGTTATGACTAAATTGTACCTGATTTATGGCCTAATCCTTATTAAAACCTTTAATTAGTTACATATAAAAAGAAATATGTATCTGGCTTCCCTGATGGAAAACTATGTCTATAAACTTGTACACTTAAAGGTTTGTGAAAATACATTAGGATCTTAGAAAACAAAATATATGAACTTTGCTTTATGATAATTATCTATTACATGTTAAATAAAGAAGCTTAATTCTTTTGGAAAAAAAAGTTTTCTTAAACTGGAAAACAAAACATTGAAAGAACTAGTACTGTTTCAAAATAAAGAAACTGTAAAAACCAGTAATTTTCCTTAATCAGTTTATTCAGTTCCACGTAATTAATTCTTGCTCTGTTTGGCCTTGGCTAGCAATTTTACAGAATAAGGCAATTAACTATAGACAACAAGACTTGAAATAGCAGTGTGTAAAAGATCTTATGAGAGTTACACAACTGACAAGAAAATTTAGTTATTTTTGTGGCATACAATAATTTAAAATAACCAAAATTATGGCTGATAGCATTTATACCAAAACACATTGGACTTATAAGAATCTTATACAATTTGTAACACATATTAATAACATATCCATATAACTCAAAGAAGGTCAAACATCATTTCTTGTTTTGACAATGCTTCCCATATAATTTAACCTGTCAGGTAAGCCCAATTGGTTTTAACATTTCTCTTTTATAGATTCTTTGAGAAGATCTAGGGCCCCTGTAATATCTCAAAGTTAAAGTAAAAAAAACTTATATTTTTAGAATTTGATTTTGAGAAGTCTGTCAAATAATAAAGTATTAAAACTATTAGATAGGATCATAAATCATTATAAAATAAAACCAAAGTAATAAAAGATTTTAAAGGCACCAGTCACAAGAAATTGTCTTGATAGAACACAATCTGATTTCCAGGCCAATTACCTAAAAGGTAAAAAGATAGGATCATAAATCATTATAAAATAAAACCAAAGTAATAAAAGATTTTAAAGGCACCAGGCACAAGAAATTGTCTTGATAGAACACAATCTGATTTCCAGGCCAATTACCTAAAAGGTAAAAAGAAACCTCTCACAATTTTCTATTAAAAGCAGATCAGTGCTTTGAGAAAACCCTGCTGTTCCAACATGGGGGAACAAACTCTAACATTGCATCAGTGTAATTTTGATATTAATCCTCAATATTTAAAAAAACATAAATAATTCGCTCCTAATTTTATCCAACTTCATTAAAATTTCTTTCAAGAGCATTTATCTTCCTCAAACCTTCCACAACTTCAGTTTTTGTTTTATACTTCATTTTTCATTGTCATTCTGTCTTAGGACACAAATTTGCTTTCCTTTTCCACTATAATTTTGACCACACAAAGTTCTCTTTCATGCAAAAGAAAAAATTACTCTCTCCTTTCAACGTTCTTTACCAAACACCACATCCTCATCACTCCTACTTATTGGTTCCTCCCTGCCTCATTTCTATTTCCTTTCTAAATCCGTATTTTGAAACAATCTTTAAGTAATCTCTGAATTAGACAAAATTGCTCCTTTTTGTCAAAAATATATTCTCATATCTTTTTACAATTTCTCACTGAAAACACATCGTACTTTCCTTTTACACTTTGCAAATAGAATTGTTTACCTGTTCCTAGTAGTTTTGATTACATATATTAGAATTTTTAACTCTCAGCAACCTTAAGTTTGTTAAAACCTAGGAAGTAATATATTTAAACTGTTTATCACAAACCAACATTTTATGAATCTACATTTCATAATTTCTAGAAACATGTACTTCCTCATAGAACAATATTTTTTATTTTTACTAACAGACTCAACTATATACAACTTCTCTATACCATCTAAAAACAAGATGTCAATGTTTAAAATCTTTAAAGTTATGCTTAATAATCAATGTTTTAGTATTTTAACTCATTTAAAAGTCACCCAGACGTTTAATGAATTTCTACTACTTAATTTTACTTTAAAGTTTCAAGTTACCAAAAAAACCTTTTAAAACTATGAAGAGTTAATTTATAAACATTTATGTCTGATTTGCTTATTTTTAACAACCACACTTGAACTGTTCATGAAAATTCTATAAGACACTGAACAAAACTAGCCATCATCTCAAGTTATTTTCCTGTTAACCACTTTTACATGCAAATATTAGGCAGTCACTACCTAAGCAAGAACCCTAAAGTTAAATACATGGGTGTTTTGCTAATCAGAAGACTTAGCTGTTTTCATTAACCCAACAATATTAACCTAGTCTTATGTATCTAAGATTTATCTGTCATGTGAACTAAAAGGCATTTAAGTTCTCCCTTTTTGATAAAATATTTTACTAAAGTGCTTTTTTATTTAGTGAACTAAAAGGCATTTAAGTTCTCCCTTTTTGATAAAATATTTTACTAAAGTGCTTTTTTATTTAAAGCCAATTAATTAGAGCTCTTTCATATATTTTGGTAGAGAAAAATCACATACACATACCATGTATACATTATACATATACATAAAGACATACATAGACATACAGACACAAAGACAGAAACTAATCTTATAGCTGTCGTTAAGATTCTTCATTTGCCAGTTCTTAAATACTCTCTCTCCCCCATTTAGACTATCCTTCAATTATCCATTCCACTGTAACAAGCAATTGCTAGCCAGGCAACACTAAATTTGCACTTCGAAAGCAATGATTCCCAGATGAGACAAGGTAGACAATTTGCCCAACAAAGAAAGGCATAGGTAAGGGCCCAGTTAAGACAACTTAAAGAAAAAGCCGCTTAAACAAATGTTAATGTTTGTTATATAAACTTTAAGTCAATGTCTTCCCCATTGCAAACGTTTCTAGTGGTTTAGGTGCAGGGAGGGAGATGCCTTTGCAAATAAGATTTCCTTTAGAGATGTAAACTTCTTTTTACGAATAGTTTCAAAATAGCCAACTAAATGTCAGAAAGTTGTATTTTGGAGACAGATATAGTTCCATTTAGTTCTTTTTCTAAATTAGATAACTTTAGGGCAAAGAAAGCATTTTCTATGCCTGCTTGACCTAAGGGCCTAACTTTTATAAACATTTTATCTAGCTTTCTTTTTGTCTTTGGGTTGGGATAGTAACAAATCAAAAATGTGGGTAGTTTTAATTTTCTCATCAATTAGTACCTTAAGCTTTTGTGCTAGTCCATTTCTGTTGCTTATAACAGAATACCTGAAACTGAGTAATTTATATTTAAAAAAAAGAGGTTTATTTCTTACAGTTTTGGGGGCTGGGAAGCTCAAGGTCCAGGGGGCACATCTAGTGAGGACCTTCTTCTTGGTGGGAGCTCTATACAGAGTCCCATGGCAATGCAAGTTATCACATGGCAAGAAAATGACAAGAGCTCTCTCATGCACTCTTTATAAAGCTACCAATCCACACCCATGATAACTCATTACTCCATGAATGGATTAACCCATTCACAAGGGCACAGTCCCCATTATCCAATCACCTCTTAAAGGCCCTACCTTTCAAATATTAGAATCAGATTTCCCACCCTCTTAACACTGTTACAGTGCAGATCAAGTTTGTAACAAATGAGCCTCTGAGGGACAGTTTGACCTGTAGCAGCTTTTTATTTGGTCTTCTGTGAACAGCCTTTTAAAGAAGCAATAAGAAATTTTGAAATCTTCTTGGAAGCTTCTGAGTGGGCCTAATTCAGGTGCCCTTATTTTAAAATGCATTTTTGCCCTCCCAAGACACAAAGCTATTCCCCAAAACAACCAAAAGAAAGCCTTAGATAAAGCCTTGAGAGCCAGCAACAGTCCATCTAGTGGCAAATGAGGTACAACCCACATTTTTGTCCTTGGGGCTTACAACCTTTTGATTGGCTGCCTGCCCACACAGGCCCTATAAATCACGTGCCTTCAACGGGTAGAAAGTCAAGCCAAGTTCTCAGGAAAAAGAACCAACAAACAGGAAAGTGATAGCTATACATGCGAGGGGAAGGATCAGTCTTAAAGTGCAGAGTTGTTCATCTGGAATGCTCTACATAATGGCCATCATAATTCTGAATTATTTTTAGTAAGATATTACCACTTTTGTAAATATTTGCATCTTCTGGAGCCATGAAAAAGACAGAACTACGGGAGGGAAAAGTATTCAAATCTTTAAAAATTAGGATCCCGTTCTTGTGTTGGATCTTAGGTCTCAGAGCCAAGATCTCCTTGACCGACCTAGCCAATGACTTTTCTGAGGCCTTCCTTACTTAAATGTGCAATATTATAACTGCAGCTTTTTTTGCTGGTAACTTGTCAGCCACTGCAAACCCAAAGGTCATGTGCTCTCCCACAGCACAAACTAACCCATGGTACCCCAAAAGCCAATTAGATCAGAAAGCTCAAATTCAAAGAGAGCAGAGCTCAGTCCTGACGGGGACTTGCTCACAACTCCTAGGGCTCCATGATGAAAAAAGCAGTCCCCCCAAAGAGGGATTTAGTGGCACCTTTTTCTGCATTCCTGAAGGGGTCTTGGGGGTCATCAGCAGCCTCCTTCAGGTCCCTTCATGGTCACCAGAACTGTCGAGGGACAAAATTACAACAAAGATTTCAATTGGATTAATTGTAATTCTAGAATTGGGCAACACATCATTCTATAAAATAGAATGAATTCCCTAAACAAATGGTTTCTGAAATGTCAATTAGCCTATAAATCAATTTGGGATGATTTGACTCTTTTAAATTACTCAATTTTCTTCTCTAGGGATATGGTACATGTTTAGCTTTTCCTTTACTGTGAATGAAATATGTTTTCTTTTATGTTATCTAGCTATATATTGCTAGATATAAATAATATAATATAATATCTGTAATAATACTTATCTATGTAATAATTTCTTACATTCTCTAGCTAGATATTGCCAGGTAATATAATAGTAATATAATATTACCTATACTTACTGGCCTTGGGGTTTGCTAAGCAATTATCTAATTTAATTTTCAAAACAACCTGAAAAACTAGACATTATGTTTTCCATTTTACAAATAGGGGAAACAAAACTTAGAGAGTTCAAGTAACTTGGACCAATTTGCAACTTCTGAGTGATGGGCCCAGGTCTCTCTGACCTCTAACTTCAAAGCCTGTGCTCTTAATCATACCAATCTGCAATATGAAAGCTATTGAGTTTTATTTTCAACTGATATTCCAATTGACTGAATTTTAGGATTTAGAGAAAAGTACATTTGAGTTACAAAGTTTAAATCAAGATTCTTTATTCCTTGTTGCAGATTCCTCAATAAATCCTCTATTAAATTTCAAAGAACATTCCAGAAACAAGAACTCTCAAATAATGGTCAGTATAGTTTGTCAAGAGAAGATTAGAAAGGCTTGTTAATATTTTTGCATACATCATGTCCTTTAGCACAAACTTTGTGATTTAGAAATCAGGTCTTTCCCCACCCCTGGAATTTCTTTTATAAAAAAGTTTCTAGAAACTTCTAGAAATTATTTCTTAATTTTTTATACATTAGACAACCATCATAATGATATAGTATGAATGCACCTATTGTGATCACAACAGGAAAAATAAGATGGAAAGAAGAGCCATTTGCTTCTCCAAAGGCCATTGAGAATTGTACTTGAGAGCCAGAGTTTCTCAACAACATGGCTCAATTGAATACATAATTTTAAAAAGATGATCATTAAGAAATTGTGACATATCATATGATATGAATAATACTATAGTATCTCCTTGGAATGACGAGCCCTTTAAAAATGGGATCAAACCATATAATTTTCTTAGAAAACTACTTATAAGAGATACTTCATAGAACAAAGAAGGAAAATGTCTCCATTTTACAAGATTAAGTCACCCCAGGATCTTTGGTGTTCTGATGGTTTCTGACCATAAGGGCTGCAAGAATCACCCTTCTTGTTTTGCTGCATCATTTTTGCATGTTCATGTAGTGGCAGAAAAGAAAGAAAAAAATCCAAACCAAAACACACACTGAAAATGTAGAATTGTAGAAAACAAAAATTTTTCCATAATTCTTACCAATCAAAAACAACCACTATTAACATTTTAGTGTATTTCTTTATGTTTTTCTCTTACTAAAGCACTGAAAAATTGTTTTGTTTTGTTAATGAAATGTTAAAATATAAAAAATGTTTTAAATTATACAAATGCGTCTATGTAAGACTCCTTTCCCCTGATGCCACCTCCTATTCCAAATCCCACTCCCCATCGATAATCATTTTCAGCAGTAGCCCACTGAATGTTTTTAAAGAATTCTTGTTTGTTTGTGGCGGTTACTCTTTAACCTAAAATAATGTATTTTACTTCTATTTTTTGACTTAGTTTTAGACAGTATTTATCAACCCATTGTTATAAAAGATAGGAAATTAGGATGCTTACAGATACTCTTTACCTCCCTCCTTCCTGTTTTTTATTTTTTTAATTGTTGAAATTTATAATGTTGATGTCATTTCACAACTACAAGTAACTCTTCTAGTTGTGTTTACAGATTGAGTTTGAAAATGTAAACTTAGGAGAAAGAGAGGGAGAGGGGAGCAGGGAAGATCCAACTCCCCAGCATTTCTTTAATTAATTACGTGCTGATGATAGCCCCATACTGAACTGACTTTTGCAAGTGTTGTCTCTTAACTTGGAGTTTCTCTGGGCCTCTTTTGGAAAGGATTCTTCTTATTCAAAATGATGAAGTTTGGGCTGTAGTTTTTTCACTTCTCTGTTCAATCTCTTAGTCTGATAGTTTCTATTTCCCAGAATTTCCTCAAGCTTTTGGTGAACCGATGTCTTCATTCTATCCCCTCACCCTTAATGTTACCTTTCTAGTCCTTGAAAATGCTTTTTATTTATTTAATGGCTTTTCTGTTACTTCACTGGGCCTCTGGGAAGCAGAGGGTTGGACATATGTGTTCGGTGCACCACTTGGAAACACTAGGAATAATTTCCTCCATACGGACTTTGCTTGGTTTCAGCCATTTTCTTATGAGCCTGATAGCTTATTAATTGGATTGATTAATTTAGATTTTTAATAAGAACAAAGCTATAGAACCACATCATTATATGTTCAGATGCCTTTTTTGTTAAGCTCCCCCTTCTCTTTTGTCCCTGTCTTCTGTTATAGGCCCTCCCTCCTTTCATTGTTTCTCCTGTTAGATCTGCACCGGCCCTAACCTTCTACTTACATGGTTCCCATGAACCACTCTGCAAAAACCAAAGCTAAGTTGAGGAGTAATTATGTCCCACTCCTACTTAAAACTGCGATGACCACCAGATTACTGCAGGAAGCACCCGGGCTCTCCCGATCCAGAGTGGTAGGGGGCCTTGGGCCTTGCCATGTAATTATGTCCCACTCCTACTTAAAACTGCGATGACCACCAGATTACTGCAGGAAGCACCCCGGGCTCTCCCGATCCAGGGTGGTAGGGGGCCTTGGGCCTTGCCACGCCCCCCCGACATGTACAACCAGCCCAGCAACGACCACCAAGCCACAGCAAGAAGGGCCCTGGGTTCCCAAGTTGGGACAGTCAGGGGGAAGGGTTTTCCCTTCTGACATCTGCACCCAGCCTAGCAATGACCAAGCCACTGCTGGAAGCCCCCCAGTCTCCCCTATGGGAATTAGGGGGGATGTCACAGGCCTCAACCCCACCGCTCCTCCTTCCCCTTCTTCCATCCCATTTCCTTCCCTTTTCCCCTCTCCCCCTCCCTCCCAACTGCTCTGCAACAACATCCTAGAATGTGAAAAATAATATTAATAAAATTACATTTTCTTTAAATAAGTAAATAATAATAAATGAAAAAAAATCAGAAAAAAAAACCCCAAACCTACATTCATTTATTTACATTAAAAGAGTATTTATTAGTGCCTACCCTGAATTGGGCCATGTTCTAGGTGTTAGGCATACAGCAGAGAATGAAAAAGAGAATCACTTATATTCACGGTGCTTATATTCTAGAAGGCAAGGACATGTTATTTCCTGTAGGACTACAGCCATTAGCTTTGCACAAATTGGCAAACACTCCAAGGATAAAATGTGTAATGCTGCCAGCTTAGTAAACACATCATCAAAACCCCAAACTGTCTTCTAGTGGAATACTAAGAAGTCAGAATCTCTTTGTCCAAAGATCAGTGGATATTTAATAATGATAATAATGATGACATTTAAAGGAACAAACATTATAATTGAAATCTTAAAATTTAAAAATAACACCTGTTTTACAATAGAGTAATGATTGTAAAAAGTTGGCATATCTACAAAATGGAAATACAAACCTATTATAAATGATATTTATAAAGATTTTTTAAGATAATGATAAAATTGTATAATTATTAAGTGAAAAATCAACATACAAAATTAAGAACTCTCAAATAACGGTCAGTATAGTTTGTCAAGAGAAGATTAGAAGATTAGATATGTTAATTGAGCAGTCTTAGCTCTGTGGGGTATTAACAAAAATTGTATAATTTTTTTTGTTTTTTTCAATTACAGGTGATCAGGCCAGAACATCTATTAAGGGAACTCACTTACAGAACAGGCTGCAGCCTGTGCTTGGGACACACAGTGAGACAAAGTATGTTCTACCAAGGTATGTCCAAAGCGAGGGGGTCAGGGTATGGAGTTTATATGAGGGTTTAAGGAATTTTTTATTTATTTTTTGCCTTTTGTCTTTTTCCGTGTCCGGCAACGGATCGCAACCCTCAGTGTTGCCCCCGTACCGGACCGGGGACCGGCAACGGGATTGCAACCCTCGGTGTTGCTCCCGTGCCTCGCTCAGCCAGTGAGCGGGAACCGGTCTGTATGTGGGATCCGAACCCTCGGGTGGGAGCACCGCCGCACTTCCCAAGCGGCGCACTTATCCAGTGCGCCAACGGGCCGGCCCAGGGTTTAAGGAATTTGGCTCAGGGCTGGGCCCAGTTTCTTTCAGTGTTGTAGGCAGCAACCTAGATACCTTTATCAGTGTCTGAATGTTTTGTTCCAAGCCTGCTGGGAAGAACCTGCTGCTGTCTGGATCACAGAGGGGTCAAGGCACTCTGTGATTTTTAGTCAGAACACAAAAAGAAAGTGGTAGAGAGGGGTGTGGGGCAAATGAGGAACCCTATGCCATCATTGTATTTTGGGGAGATTTCATAATATTCTGGTTACCTGTAGTTTTTGAAGCATAGTCCAGTCTCATTTCTGGTTCAATCTCTTTTTCTTCTCCCACACAGTAGAAGCTACAACCATGAAGATGACACGTTGGGGAGGGTAGGGAAGTGGTGCAGCTGGATCTGGTGGAGGGAGAGGGAAAGCATCCTCCTTCTTAGATGAATGGCCCACGGAGCAAGGGTGGAGAGGTCACTGGTCTTGCTCCACGTCAGCACATTCAGATATGAAACCAGTGCCCCAAAGGCTGAGATGGTCTCTATAGAGCTAGGGCTAGGTCTGGAGCTCACAGACCCCTCAAGCTCGTTCACAAACCCTTCACATGCAGGTCTATGAGCTAGGTAACAGGAAAAAGGTCCTTGGAGACTTGGTAGAAGAGGTAATAAACTTTATTTAGCACACACACGTCTAAGAGCTAGGCAGTCCAAAAAGAAAACTGAGCAGCTGCTGGCAAAGTCCAAAGAAAAACTGAGCAGCTTCCCACAAAGTAAACATGCTCTATTTTTAGACACGAGCTCTGCTGACACCAGCAGTTCAGAGCCACTTCTTCACACACTGAAGAACATACAAAAATAACAACAAGCCAAAAGATACATGGGCATGCATGTGCACTAACTCTGCTCCCACACAACTTGTTTACAAAGAATGTGCTGCACTATCCCCAACTGGACCTGAGGTGAGGGGGCCTGACTAAACTATTCTGTTTTCCTCACAGTCTCCAAGCAGGCCATGTGTGGTTCGCTTGAGCAATGCTCAGCTTTCCCAGGTCCCCTCTGTTGCTGTGAAGAAGAGGAAGACTTCCTCAGGTCTACCAGCAGTTCACCCTCCCAGCTTCTTCTCTGGTTTGTGCAGCCTCCTGGGCAGCCCCATGCTCCTCTGCTTCTCCTCTAACCCCCACTTCTTTACATGGAGTCATGAAACCTCAGAGGTCCTTGCCCTGTCCTTAAAGGTTATGGAGAACCAGACTGGAAGCAGGAACCCTCATCTTCTTCTCAGGCAATCTTTAAGCCTTATTGGCAGTGGCTTTTCCCCTTCCACCTTCAGAAATTTCTAGACTAGAGATGGATGTTAGTCTCCATGGATGCCTTTATTCCAATGGCAACACAGAGTTACAAAGGGCTGAAATTTAGCAGGCATCGGTTAGGGAATGAGATGCCAATCTCCTCTTCTTCAAAGCACCCTGTGAATCTCTATGAATTATTCTCTTGGATTTCTTCCCCTTATCTCCACCCACGTAGGCCTTGGGAGAGGTAAAACCCTCTCCAGAAAACTAAATATGGCTTCTTCCCTCCTTTGCCATACACAGACTTCTCTTTTGGTGAGGTCAAGGTGAAGAGGGGAGTTTCCTAGGGTGGTGGTTGGTGGTAGTAAGGTTGGTTATCCACTATTTAATAACCCCTTGTGGGAGGGTTTGAGCTCTAATTATTTATTACTCGTTAGAGAACAATCTCAGCTTTGGACACTAGCCACAATTCTGAGGCAGCAGGAAAAATCCACCCAACATTTCACTTAGCGGGAAGGGGAAGACTGGAGACATGGAGACATTTTTAAGCGTAATAATTTTTACCCCACCATTTGTATTGTTTAATTTGTATTATCTCGGGGAAAATGTTTTTAATTCATCTAACTATCGTGTTTTTCCCTAAATATCCTGGGTGATGTCATAGTGTCATAGCATTAGGGTCTATCTGCTTATATTAATTTTGGTATGATGGATTGGACCAAGGCACATGAAATTGCTACCCTGTTCTTCCTACTCTGCTACCTGGTCCAGATACCATGACCTCAACCCCATTTGTTAACTGGTACTATTGATTACATACTTTTTTTAATGTAAGAAATTCTACATCACTGGAATGTCACGGTTATTAATAAATAGAAGGAAACTATCACAATTGATAGAATGGAAACATTTTAGATAGAAACTATGGCTTGCAAAGGTTGCATGCAAAAAGCCTGCCCTTCTGTGTTTTTAGAAAATAGTGGTTAGCAAGAGTTAGCAAGGTGCTAAAGATCACCACCAGGCTGAGGTTTTCTCTTTCCTGAATGCAGAAAAAATTTAAGCCACTGTTATTTAATACTACAGTATTAGTACTGTAGTACTGATGAACAACAGAGGTTTGAACTGCGCGGGTCCACTTACGTGCGGAGCTGGCCCTCTGTATGGGCGAGTTCCACAGCCCTGGGATCAATCAACCATTAATTGGAATATTCTGGACTCTGAACCCGCCTGTGCAGGAAGGCTGACTTTCCATACCTGTGGGTGCCGCAACGCCGGCTGCAAGACTTGGTGCATCCGCATCCGCTCATCTTCGTATTTCCGGGGATTCCTGGAACCAATTTTCCGAGGATGCAAGGGACGACTGTATATCTATAGACCACCATAACGATTTCAAGTACCATTAGTGTTAAGTGCCAACTTTTGGGCGACACTACTTTGTAAATGTTTTACAGTTTTTGTCATGCTTTCCCTGTATTATCTAGGTCCTCCAGACTTTTCTTAGCGTAATGGAGTAACTTATGTACACGTAGTGAGAGGGAACTTTAATATTTTTTATAGTTTCTTTTCCTTTGGAATATTTCTGAAACTCCTTTCCTATTGATTTTATTATCAAGACAAAATTTTCAGCTGCCGAGATCGAAGAGGATTATTTGAATTTACCAAGGCATAATGATATTTTTAAAAAATAGAAAAGAAAAGCGGAAAAGGGATAAAAGTAAATATGTTAATTCCTTTTTAATAATTCAAGATTTTTGCAATCTGAAAGTATTGAGAAAATCACCTGAGTAATAAAGCATGCACCATTTGAACAGATTAAAGTTCAAATCACCGCAAAGCAGCTTATTTGTCATCTATCACCATGGATACAAAAGGACAGCTCAAGCGCAGTCGTCTGACATCACAAGCATGCCCAAGCCGGCCAGAGGAGAGCCGCAGCCACAGGGACGTGAAGAAAAGCGGTAAAGGAAGGGGAGGAAGAGGCAAAGGAAAACAGGTCATTGTTAATAAGATGTGTCAGAAATTCAGTTGGGAGGATTAAATACGAGGAGACATAAAGCCAACTGAGAAGCTTGAAGACTTCCGCAGTTGTTTACAACGACCTTTCAATAACCTCCTTAGCAAGAAGTAGAACCAGATGGAGACTGAGAGAGAAGGTATATCAGATTATTCACTCCTCCAACAGCAGTTTCCATAGCTTCTCCTCATTTTATGCTCAGGCTGTATTTTTAAATAATTTTAGGACATTTTTAATTTTAAACATTTTAAGATAATAATTCTAGAGCTTTGTCTTGCCTGGCTCAGCTAATATTAAAAAATCAGTCCCCAAAGTAATCCCCAATTACTCCAAATAACAGCTTGAAAGAATCAAAGGAAGCAGTATCCACTGGACAGTAAGAAATGACAAATTCTGGGGAAAATTGCTATTTTAGGTGTTAAGTTTTTATTCATGAACAGACACAATTTCTACTTTGGTTTATTTTAAATTTTTTATTAACTTAAATTTTTGTTTCTTATCAAAGTGCAGTGCATCTATTCTCAGGTTGCTGTGTAGAATATAAAGACCCGGACTCGGGAACACTGGATTCAGAAGTGTGCTGGTAAAGGTTTAAAAACTGGCTCTCTGGGGAAAGCTCTGATTTGTAGGATTTGCTGATTTCTGTGGTGTAATATATTCACTATGGCTGATTTCAAGCTACCAATGTGGTGTTAGCTGGCTTGCAAAATTTCCGAAAATGTAACAATCAGCTTTTGTGAGCTAGCATCAGCCTGCTCCAGCACATCAGTGATTGGGTTCTATTCCAGCTGTGACCCCAACTGGGGGTGGGACTTTGAACACCTCTACAGGGCTTCAGTTTCTTCATCTGATGTGGAGTTGGAGCTGGGCTTAATCTTTGGTTGTTAAATTTGTGCATTGGTTTGCTCTAGCAGTTTGAGACAGGATGATTGGGGCCACTTAGGGAAGGGGATATTCAGGAGGTGCTGAGTTGTTAGGGTTCTCCCTCCTCACATCCACTTCAACTTTGCAGGACAGTTCTGATTTTAACTATCATAGAGCATTTTAGATTTTTGTGTAAGGTACTGTTTGAAGAGAAGTATCTATTACTAAGGAAGAAATCACACCAGAAAACCACTTGAATAATTGATCTTAAAAATAATTGATCTTACATTTCTAAAAACTAATGATTCTATGAAACTAAAAATGTGAATCAAGCACTAATATGCTGATGTTTGTGGGGAGTACTTGACTTAAAATAGTACTTTCTCTTAGTTAAATCTTAAACTAAACACTGGCTGAAAGAGTCAACCATGCCTGAGTGAAATT
>NW_007728272.1:164239-167315 GCF_000696425.1 Galeopterus variegatus | reverse complement strand
TCTCTCTCTCTCTCTCTCTCTCTCTCTCTCTCTCTCTGTGTGTGTGTGTGTGTGTGTGTCTAGGCTAACAGGTTATAATCCACTTACGCCCCTCTTCTCCCTGCTGTCATACCCCCTTGAACAGAGAAGCAGCTCCTATATTTTAAATATGCTTCCTATGTTTTAAATACAGGTCTTCCACAGAGGGTTTCATTTGAGAAAAGGGTTCTGCTGCAGGGGGGAAAAAGTAAAGACAACTGATTGATGCCATTTGCTTTGTCTAACAAACCCAGAAACCAGGCTTTAAAGAAGAAGAATGCCCTGTCCACTATCCCACAATGAGTAAGAGGCAGAGTCATGTCTGGAATTAAGGTCTCTAGGTTTCTAGACCAGCATTATTTTCCTTTTCAGAAGCTGGCTACCTGGACCACTACTTTCTATTATATGCCTCCGGATAAATAATCTAACCCTGTGCTGTCCAACAAGGTAGCCACAACCTACATGTGACTATTGACTACTTGAAATGTGGCTGGTCTGAACTGAAATGTGTTGTGACTATAAAATATATACTAGGTGTCGAAGTCTAAGTACAAAAAAAGAATGTGAGATATCTTATAAAAACTTAAATTATTGATTACAAGTTGAAAAATGATAATACTTTGGATATATTATGTTAAATAAAATATACCATAAACACTAATTTCAATTTTTAAAAAATTATTTTAATGTGACTTTGAGAAAGTTTAAAATTAAATATGTGGCTCACATTATATTCTTGTTAGACAAATTCGATTTTAAAGCAGAGAGGATCAAAAGATAATATTTGATTGATCTTATCTGTATTTACAGACAGGGGAACTTAGAATTACATGTGTTTTCCTTAAATGAAATTAAAAACAAGCCCACCAGACTCGTCTATAAGCCTATTTGAATAAAATTGTCATCAGTTTTGGGAACATCTATTAGTTTCGTCTAGTATTTCTTCTTCTAGTAACAGTATTCTTGTTTTCCTTTGGAGAAACACCTCTCTCAGCTATTCTGGGAGAACATGAAAGTTCAGGTGACTTGATCATACTCTTTCCCTTTCTCCAGCCAAAACAACCACTTGGACATAGTAATTAGTTCATGTTCATGTATTGGCAACCAGAGCTAATATCAGGATTTCTGCAGGACCAATCAGAAAATAGGTGTTCTTTTTGTAGTGGGGTTGCTAGGTGAATAAAATGTAAGTTTGGAGCTTCGCTGGCCATATCTGGAAGGGAAAGCCTGCCTGAGATAAAACCAACACGTAGGAAAGGACGTCCAAGAGATAAACGGAAGAGAGAACTTTAATATCAATTACTTGGATCTAATCATACTTCAAGCTAGGTCTACTTTTAGATTTTTCTCTTCTATAAACCAANGTTTTCCTTTGGAGAAACACCTCTCTCAGCTATTCTGGGAGAACATGAAAGTTCAGGTGACTTGATCATACTCTTTCCCTTTCTCCAGCCAAAACAACCACTTGGACATAGTAATTAGTTCATGTTCATGTATAGGCAACCAGAGCTAATATCAGGATTTCTGCAGGACCAATCAGAAAATAGGTGTTCTTTTTGTAGTGGGGTTGCTAGGTGAATAAAATGTAAGTTTGGAGCTTCGCTGGCCATATCTGGAAGGGAAAGCCTGCCTGAGATAAAACCAACACGTAGGAAAGGACGTCCAAGAGATAAACGGAAGAGAGAACTTTAATATCAATTACTTGGATCTAATCATACTTCAAGCTAGGTCTACTTTTAGATTTTTCTCTTCTATAAACCAACACATTCTCTCTTTTTTAAAAATTTGAGGTAAAGCTCAGATACAGCGAAAACCCCATAAGTGGATATTCTGGTGAGTTTTGATAAAGGAAACTTTTTTTACCTACCATCTCAGTCAAGATATAGCATATTTACATCCCTCTAAAAATCTCTTTCATTCCCTTCCAGTCAATCCCTACCCTTATCCGCATAATCAACGACAGTTCTGATTTTTACAAGTATAGATGAATTTTGCCTGTTTTTGAAACACTTATTTAATGGAACTATACAGAATATATTCTTTTGTGTCTGACTTCTTTTGTTCAACATTTGTCTTTGAAATTCATCCATGTGGATCAATAGTCCGTTCTACTAATGACCAATATTATGTTGTAAAGATATACTATATTTTAAAAATTTATTCTCATTTTGATGGATATTTGAGTTGTTTTCTGCTTTGCCTACTGTGAATAAATACTGTTTTGCCTACTATGGATAAATAATGTTATAAATACTGTTGGTTAAGTATTTTTTGGATGTATGTTTTTATTTCTCCTGTGTAAATATCTTGAAGTGAAATTCCTGGGTCATGTTAGAAATGTGTGTTTAACTTCATAAGAAACCGCCATCAGAATTTTCACCTGTATGTCCCATAGATATCTCAAACATAGTTCCCTAATCACTTATAACTTTCCTTTACTTTACACTTTGCACTTTGGTAGTCACTGTTTTGGTGAAGAATATCACATGTCTTAACCAAAAATTTAGGATCAATCTAGATTCCTTCTCAAATACAACCCAAATACAAACAGTCACCCAGTCTCATAACATGGGTAGTGCACATATATTTTCCTTTTCTCCTCACTGCAGCTGCAGTACAACATAATGCAGTCATTTTCAAATGTTTTTTACTTTGACCTATAATTTTATAAAAATACATATTTTATATATATATATAAATAACCAAAACAGAAGTTTCTTAAAATGATACTTACCCTTACTGTGCACAATATACTCTTATTTCCTGCTCTACTTTATATCCATTTAAAAATGTGGTCATAAATCATAAATTGATTTGATGATTCATTAATGAGTTATAACCTCAGTTTGAAGAGCAGGTAGTTGAAAGCTTAGGTCCTGGAATCAGACATACAAGGGTATAAATCCCTCCTCCTCTATTTCCTAACTAACTTTGGGCAAAGCACTTTGCTTCTCTCAGCCCCAGTCTTTACTTGTAACAAAGAAATAATAAGAGTTATAGTAAGGGTTAAAATGACTATGTAAAACTGTAAGCTCAGGGCTAGGAATAGAAGGTGCTC
>NW_007728272.1:162282-163261 GCF_000696425.1 Galeopterus variegatus | reverse complement strand
TTCTCAGAAATATACCTGGGCCACCAGGATGGTAAGAGTCCCTGCGAGTCTTCTTAGCACCTTATGCGCATAATTATAATCACCCTTTTTACACAGTACCTGCAATCAAGATTTGCCTTCTCTTTCTTGTTCATTAGACAGTGAGCACCTGGAGGACAAGCCTTCACTTTTCATTTCTGTATTCCCCAAAGTTATCTAATAAGAAGTCAATATGTACTTGATGAATGAATGAAGGTTTTTAGCTTAGAAATGTTCCATTGCAGTTCTGCTATGCCATTTTCCTGTTTGCACCACATAAATAAGTAGCCGGCTATTTTAGTATGCTACTTCACCAAAGTAATGAAAACACTTATTTCTTTATGTAGCATATTTATTGCCAATTAAAAATATAGTCATTGATTTTAACGGAAACTTCTGTGGATTATTTTCAGTTGACAACAGGTAGTTTACTAAGAAAACCATACTATTGATAGTCTCCCTTTCAAACCTAATAATGTAAATACTAATAGAACTGCTATGGTTTCTCTTAATGCTATTCCCACTGCTTTGGAGATGGGATTTGATCTACAGGCAATTCTATCTATTTATTTCTTCTTTTTTGTGTGTGGTAAAACATACATAAGGATTGCCATTTTAACCTTTTTAAACATACAATAGAATGGAGTTAATTATAGTCACAATGCCGTGCAACCACTACCTCTACCTATTTTTGAAACTTTTTCATCATCCTAAACGTAAACTCTGAACGTACCCATTAGGCAATAACTTCTCATTATTCCCCCCCAATCCCCCCACCCCCGTTTCTGGTAACCTCTAATCTACTTCTGTCTTTAAAATTTTTTTCTTTTCTTTTTTTCTTAATTGACTCATGATGATCTACAAGCAAATTTAAAGTTGTAACCGTGGAGTATCAAAATCTGAAAACTGAAAACATGTATTTAAAAAATAGCATAAGCCAACATTTGCTTGTTTTTTTTTT
>NW_007728272.1:155655-161801 GCF_000696425.1 Galeopterus variegatus | reverse complement strand
TTTTTTTTTTATGTAAAACAAAAGCAGAAGCCTTCCAAATTAAAATAAACTCCATGAAATTTAGATTTTATTAATGATTCACCCACCAATTATAAACCAAGAAAATTGCTAGTAAACATCTCAATGGTTTCGTTTTTCTCCACTAATAGTTATTAACCTATAAATTTCATCAAGTTGTCAAAAAAATTTATCTTTTAAAAAGAGTAATAAAGCTTATCAGCTTTCTGTCCTGCAAAGGCAAACAACTAGATTAGATCAAACTTGTTTTTATAAGGGCAGCCTACTTTCTGGGTCTCCAATTATACTGCTCTTTACACCCAACTCAAGTTTTCCTAAGCCATTCAATTATTCAATTTCTTTTAAATACCTAGTATATATTAGATACTCCTTAAAAGTTAATATTATGTGCTAACAACTATTATTTACTTAGAATCTATTAATAAATTTAAATTTTCAAGCAATATGAAATACCAAGAAATTAGATTTAAAATTGTTAAATTTTTGTTACTTAGTCACATATTTAGGTAAAATATAGAAAATTGTGACTGATTTTTTTTTTTTTTAAGAATGGTATTAAATGGACAGGTGAACTTTAGCTGGGAATAATTATGCTTGTGTTCTTTCCAAGATATTATATATAGTATGTCCCCCCTTTTAAAATGGTCATTGTAATTTCTAACTTGTCTAAAATTGCAAAGTCTACTTATTACTCCACCTATTAATTTTACAAAATTTGTAATAAATCACTCAAACCCTACATTAGTTTCCCCATTTAAAAAATGTGAATAATCCTATTAGTAAGCATTTGTAGGAAGATTTTAATTAATATTTTCTGTATCATCACTACATAGCATTAAACAAGGAAATTAAAATCCTGCAGAAAGTGAACAGTTAGCAATATGGCAAATCTGGAGATATTGCAATATCAGAAAACCCAGGAATATTACAAATAAGGCTCCGTGGGCTGGCTGGTTAGCTCAGTTGATTAGAGCATGGTGCTGATAACACCAAGGTCCAGGGTTTGACCTCTGTACTGGCCAGCCACCAAAAACAACAACAAAACAAACCGAAGAAGAAGGGGAAAAAAAGCCTCCAAAGTGCTTAATGATCATTTTTAATAGAATTTATTTTGTGAATATAATCTTTAAAAATGATATGGAGCCTGATTCCTGTTAAATATAATTTTAAGTGGCAGAAATATAAAATGCAGTTTTGTTAACTGTTTTCTTTTTTTTCTGAAAAGCAGAATCTTATGTACTACATAGTGAAATGAAATGGCAAATGGTATAATCTTAGAAAATTCTAGTCCTATCAAAAATGATTATATCAAAACCATGTAATGTCATACAACAAATTTTGAAATTATTATCTCATATTCTGGACTAACCTTAAAAATTAATTCAATAAACTGGTTTTTACTTCTCTAAGTCTAAATTCTTATGGCCTTTTTTCAAGGTAAAATAAATTGACAGTCACTGTTATTTTGAATATGATAGGATGAATAAAATTGCACATTGTAAGGATCCTGAAAATGTTACACACAATTAGACAATTTTTTGTAGACTCTCAACCTTTTAAATATTTTCCTGCTTACTAGTAACGCTATTTACTTGTAGGTGAAACCTACTGAAGGCGTTAGACTTGAAACCGTGAAATTTGGAATTTAGCAGACCTAGGCTTGTATCGTGGCATTATCACTTATCACTTTAGTACTAGTGGGGGATTCTTTAAACTGTTTCCTCAAGTATGAACGATAAATACTTGTCTAGAGTAATGAACGAAGATGGAATGATATCACACTGTCTGGAACATTCTGAGTGCTGAACGGTAGTTTCATTCTCAGCTGTCTTTGAATGCCATCAATCCTGATTTGAATTTGGCTAGAGACGTTTGTCCCCGTAAATACAGCTTGTTTCTTGACTCTTCCTAGATGTTTCGTTTAGAAGTAATCCACCCATACGTTTATTAACCTACATAGTATTAATTCTAACAGTAAATAATAACCAGTGAGCTATTTTAACAAAGAGTATTAGCACAGATAGATTAACGAAATAAAAAGTATTTCAGTCCAACTTGAGGGATTACTCATCTTATTTTCATTAACAGTTGATTGCCATCTTGTACAGATTTATTGTGCATAAAGATTACATTTAATCACAATGTTGTTTGGGTGGGTTAATCTGTAACTTGAAGTAAAATATATTGATAGTATAAAAGGAAAGCTTTGAAATAATGCAAACGTGGGAAGACGAGGTAAAACGAGAAACAGGAATTACCACATTTCACGGTCAGAAGATTGATTAGAATGCATTTGCTTTCAAGAATTACATTCTCTGCAAAATGGAGGTAAAACCCAGTGAGAAATTAACAATGGTGAGAACAGACGAGTACGGTGTTAAACCATCTTGATAATCAGAAGGCTCAGAGAGGCTTAAAACCCTCATGGAAGACAGGATTTTCTTTTTCCCTTCCCTGCAATCTGTAAATTAATGCCATTTTAAAAAGGGAAAATACGCCATCATCAGATCTTAATAGGCTACTAACATGCTCCTCAGAACGTTAACCTTTAAAAAAAAATTGTGGGCAAATATGTTTGAAGTGCCATTCCACCCCCAAACCCCTTCCAAAACCTAAAAATCATTTTTCAAGTCAAACTCACGGCGCGTTCGTGATTCACGAAGGCAAAGACCTCGAGACTGGAGCATTAGTGCACCAACCCCACATCCTCCGGAAAAATCAGCAATTCCAGTAAAAAGACCGACAAGTACGAGCCATTTGTTTATAGTTTATATTTCAAAAGGAGACAATTTTCAATGTTTCAACTACGCAGCCGCCAATTTCTACAACTGAGTTTACAAACCCCTTCTCCCCTCTGCCTGCGTCCTCCTCCTCCCACCACGCGGAGCCCAGGGTTTCACCCCGCACAGCCCGAAGGCGCCAGGCGCCCTCAGTAGAGCTTCGCCGCCAACGACTTCACTCATCGCGGTCGCCGCTACAGTTAGAGTGGTCGACCAATGGCTGCCTTGGCCCGCACTCGTCGTCCCGCCTTCCAGTTCCACTGAAGCCAATAGAAAGGGCCATCTGGAGACATAAACCAATGGGAATTCCGGGAGAGGCATCATTGGCCCCGGTTATGCCGCAGTGCAGTCTGGGCCTCCGCCTCCGTTACCCTGGAGCCCAGGTCGCTGTGCCGCTGCCACCCAGGAGCCGACGTCCCCCTCCTCCCCCCGCGCCATACCTGTGTTCAAACTTTCCGCACCCCGGCAACCCAGGCCCCCTGCCCCGCAACTTCTGCTGGAGCCAGGCACACGCTCTTTGGTGACCGGACACCGAGGCCCCGGCGGAGGTAACGTCCGTGGAGGGAAGGTAGGGAGGCGGGATGCCGCGTCGGCTCTACTGAAGAGCCCGGCGGGATTGGGGTGGGTTTTGGGGTGGGCATGGGGACCGTGGGGGAGGTGGAGGTGCGGGGTGAGAGTGGGGCTGAAGCGTGGCGAGCGGGCGATGGGGCGTTCGTGGGTGGGTACATGCGGGTGGAGTTACTAAAATAGCGAGGATGAAAGGATTAGGGATGGGGGAGGATTTAGGGACTGGGAGAAGAAAGTTCTAGGAAAATAAGAGCTAGGCAGCTGGGAGAGGGTCGGGAGGTTGACCCCCAGCGGGGGATTGGGAAGTTAGGAGGAGAAAAAGCTGGGAAAGGGTTATTTGTTGGGGCCGGGAAGAGAAGGAAGGGGGTATAGTGCAGGCGGATCTAGAGAAAGGGTAGAGTTATTTTTTAAAAGAAAAGAAAAAACCCAGGAGGCCTGTGGAGATTCAAAATAGGAGAGGCCTGTGGAGATTCAAAATAGGAAAAGAGAAAAAGGGCCAACAGGGGAAGGAGGATTTTGGTAGCTCTGGAATAATGATAGGTTTATTGTTATTAGACTGTGATTAGAGTGGAAAGGCACATTTGTCCAGACTGTCAAATTTTTACATTCTTCAGGGATGGGATGAGAGAAGTAAAGATAGTTAGCAAAAGGTGTGTCTTGTTGGCATAGGTGAGTTGCAGTGGGTACTCAGATATTTGGTGTTCTATGTTGGGCGGATTAGGGGATTTAACAGTGGTGAAGAGTACAGGTCCAGCTCTCCTGAATTTAAAACCCTTTTTTGATCACTTTGTGACCCTGGACAAATTACTGACATCAATTAGTAACAAATTTACTGGCTAGTAACAAATTGCTAGCATTAATTTTGTTTATTCATTTGGGAATAGGAATAGTAGATTTTTCACAAGTTTTAATTTTATTGAGATGTTCGTATCTGTACTTAGGTAAATGAGAAAACTTGGGTGGTTTTGTTAAAGTGGATTTGTTTTTAGGATTTGCTTTGTGTGAGCTATTCATTGGTCTTCATTGGCGATTTTCTTAATCTTGTTCGTCATGGACCATCCCCACACCCAAAGTTGGAAGAAAGTTTTGGTTCCTTTACCTTTATGCTAAGAACTTGGATGGGATATCTCTTTGGGATCAAAAGTCATATTAAAATTTTGGAGGGGTGTGGGGGGACTACATGCATTTTGGAAAAAGGTAAAACCGACAAGATTGCAGTTCTTTACTGCTCTCCCCGCCCCCCGCCCCTCCGCTTTCTCTCTTTGCACGGTTATTTTTTTTTTTTCCAGTTGTAGTTCCACATTTGAATGTTATTTACTATTTTTAACATTTCACTTTGATTTGTTGCGTGTTGACTAGTATGTTTATCCAAACAAATAATAGGAAGTAATGTTTTGATTCTCTTAGTTGACAAAGTATCATTTCAAATATCAAAAAGTAATTGGTGACCTTGGAAAAAAGATTTTCCTTCTTTTGTCAAAGTCACATCTCTTCTGTTAAACATATCATGGAACTGTGATTCTGTAAGATACAGTAGAAGCTGATTACAGTAAACATGCTACTCGTGTTTCTTCCCCTGCCTGTCATTCTTCAACTTTTTGTGGGATCCTCCTCCTCTGCCCACCATTTAATTATTGTTTTCTCTCAAAATTCAATCATCTGTCTTCTCTTTTCATCCTGTGTTCTTTTCTTGGCTGAGTTCATCCTCTTCCTTGGTTTCCACTGTCTATATTTTATTAGCACACTCCCAATTTTTTATCATTGTCCTGGAACTCTTGAGTTGGTATCAAATTTATGTACCTAATTTTTGGTATTTCCATATAGATTTCCCACAGGCATCCTACATTAAACCCCTCACCTTTCCCTGACAAATCTGTCCCAACTGAATGGTACCATATTCACCCAATTTTGCAAGCCCCAAACTTTGGAATTCATTTTGGTTCTCTATTCTCATACTCTGCACTTAATTCCTCACCAAGTCTAGTTCAATTTACTGGATAAATATTACTCTGTATCTATAGTTATACTACCTTAGTTCAAACCACTGTCATCTGTCAACAGGTAACAAGACCAGTTGGTGTTCTTTCTCCATCTTTATTGCTCTTCAGTTCTTGTGTTGGAGATGGATCTTTGTAAATGTTAGATGTGATCGATCTTTTGTTTCCAGCCAACTTCTTAGTATAACATACAGATTCTCTCTCTTTTTTTTACCCACCAGAAAATAAATTTTATTTATCTGTGATATATCAATTTTTATATTCTCATTTTACAGATCGAGATGCACAACACAATATGGTCCTCACTAACAGAGATTCTTCATGTGATAGTCTCTTCCACCTGACTCAGCCTCACTTATTGTTCCTTTATCACTACTCCCCAGCCACAGTAGTCATTCTACACTAGCATTGTCCTATAGAAATATAATGTGATCTATATACACATTTTTTTTCAGTAGCCATACAAGAAAATACAAATAGGTGAAATTAACTTTACTGAATATATTTTATTTAACTCAATATATACAAAATATTATTTTAACATACAATCAATGTAAAAAGATTATTAGAGAGATATTTATGTTTTTTTTTATGTACTAAGTTTTCAAAATCTCGCATGTATCTTACACTTCCAACATATCTCAATTCTGACTAGACACATTTCAGGTGCTCAGTGGTCACTGTGTTAGACAGCACTATTGTAAATTATTTGCAGTTTAATGGTATGCCATGGTTATTTTATGCCTTTTACTTTTGCATATGCTGCTTCTTCCATTGAAACAGT
>NW_007728272.1:154257-154854 GCF_000696425.1 Galeopterus variegatus | reverse complement strand
TATGCCATGGTTATTTTATGCCTTTTACTTTTGCATATGCTGCTTCTTCCATTGAAACAGTCTTCCCTCACCAGCTGCCTTCTTTCATTAACCTCATTTACCACCCCTTACCCCAAACACACACACATGCACGCACACACGCACACAATTATACTTGTGCTTAACCTCTGCTAATACCTAAGATTCAATTTAGGCATTATCTCTTCCAGAAACTTTCCCAAACTCCCATCTATCTTCTGATCTTAGTTCTGAGTTTACTTAGCTTCCTTTACTTCCTTTTATCATTAGTACTTATACTTAGTTGCATTATCTTTCCCCTCTTGTCTGGGAGTTTCTTAATGGTAGGAAATCAGTTGTGTCTTACTCATCTTTGTATCTCTAGTTCTATCCGTACTTCAGTACCTGACATTTAGTAGGTGTCCAATAAATGTTTCATGAATGAATGAATGTTCTGTGATGTTTTCATTTAACCGACTAAACTTTGGGAATATATACTGTAGTTAAGATGCTTTAATTTGACGTATTGTTTCAAAATGCTGTTTAAAAGAAACTGATTATGCCTTAAATTTTAAGTGTAGCATTTACTATAATCTGACC
>NW_007728272.1:150811-152951 GCF_000696425.1 Galeopterus variegatus | reverse complement strand
GCACCAGCCATTCCTATATAGGATCCGAACCCGCGGTGGGAGTGTCGCTGTGCTCCCAGCGCCGCATTCTCCCGAGTGCGCCACGGGCTCGGCCCTTGAGAGCCTTTCTTAAAGGTGTATGAATCAGATGATCATTGTGCTGTTCCATATATAGTGGACTCCATAGCTTAGATTTACCTTATAACTTACTAGAAACTAGATATAAAGGAAAAAATTTATCACTGAAAGATCTTTTTTAATTTTTTTTTTTCCTTTGGCGGCTGGCTGGTACAGGGAGCTGAACCCTTGACCTTGGTGTTACACTGTGCTCTAACCAATTGAACTAACCAGCCAGGCCTGGATCTTTTGATACAATTTTCTTTCTTTCCATGTTATGTGTAACCTATAGCAATTGGGACTTTTTTAAAATAGGAAACTTTATTTTTTGATGAAGAATGACAAGTATTAGATTTGATAGTTTTCTAGTATTGCCATAGTAGCACTCATGGACATTTTTCGAAAATAAACAATTCTTAGGAATTGAAATTGGACAAGACTTACAATTTTTCATTTTTTGCTTTTATATGGTAAATTCTTTGATTATCATTGAGAGAGAATTGATGGAATACATACATATCCCCATCTCTCCCCTTCTCCCCTTTTTCACCACCCCCCAACCCACACTGCTAGGAGAAACAGATGAACAACTGTTAACTGATTCATTTTGGTCACAATGAACTAGTTTAAATTAGTTGGAGAACTATACAATAGAATATAAATCTTCAGTGTTCTATCTGTTAATCTAGATAATTTTTGCTTTTAAGAGAAAAAATAATTGTATTCATTTAATAATATTATGACTGGGTTATATTAGTCAAGTAGAAATTACTGGTGTAACTGCAGGTGAAATTTATTTTGTCTGAAGCCCTATTAGGTCATCTCAGTTATTTAAAACTAACCCAGACAAAAATATTCCAGCTTTACTATGGCAATGGCTCTGAGCAAAACTTTTTGATTTGCTAATGTTTCCCTCATCTTAGGAATTTTAGAGATTAAAAATTATTATGCAATAATTCTGAAAGAGGGAAGGAAGATTTAACATTTCCTTTAAAAGAAAAAGGTAAATTTTATAAAACAAAACTGTTGATATTCTACTTGGAATAGCATTATAGAATAATGCTATTTAGTAGGAGAACTAAGACAATAAATATAAGATTATTTCCAATAGTAACGAAGTCTATGAAGAAAATAAAACAGAGTATAAGATAGAATCACTAAGTTTACAGAATTGTTAGGGGAACCATCTATGAGAAGGTGACATTTGTGCTGAGAACAGGAAGAAAAGAAGGAGCCACCTTTGTGAAGTTCTAAGTAGAGGGTGCAGCAAGTATGAAGGCTGTGAGCTGGCAACAAACTTGCCATGTTGGAAACAGAAGAGGCCAGTTTGCCTGAAAAAGCAGATAAGGGGAAGAGTTGTTTGAGATAAGGATAGAGAAGTAGGCAGAAGAGCTAAACCTTGTACAGATGTGCATGCCTGGTCAAGGAATCTGATGGCCATAGGAGACTATTGAAGTGTATCAAGCAGGAGAGCAATGCTCTCTGATCTCTGTTTAGTCACTTTTTCTGACTGCTGTGTAAAGAACTGACAGTGGGGAAGCAAGGATGAAAGCAGAATATCAATTAGGAGGCTATTGTAGAAGTTCAAGTGAGAAAAGATCAATGTAGACTAGGCTTACATGGCTTGGACTAGGGCAGTAGCCATATGGATGGTAAGAATATATTTTCAAGTATATTCTGGAATATATTCTGGACTATATAAAGCAGGTGGCTTTAAAGATGAAGTAGTTCTCATCTGATTGTTGTTACAGAAAGATTAAATAGGTCACTCAACTAAGTCAGAAAACAACCTATTTCAAGTTTTACTAATTGAGTTTTGTGACCTTAGTAAGTGACTTTGTTTCTCTGGGCCTCAATTTCCTTAATCTGTGCCAAGAAGGGAGTAAATTCCTAAGGTCCATTGCAGTGCTAAGTCGTTACGTAATATTTTAAAGTGATAGTTCTTTCTTTACTTATTTTCATCTCATTGGCTGTTAGATTTCTTTTTTTTTATTTTAATAATATATTTTTACATTCTATGATGTTGCAGAGCAGTTGGGAGGGA
>NW_007728272.1:148196-150026 GCF_000696425.1 Galeopterus variegatus | reverse complement strand
TGCCAAGAAGGGAGTAAATTCCTAAGGTCCATTGCAGTGCTAAGTCGTTACGTAATATTTTTAAGTGATAGTTCTTTCTTTACTTATTTTCATCTCATTGGCTATTAGATTTCTTTTTTTTTTATTTTAATAATATATTTTTACATTCTATGATGTTGCAGAGCAGTTGGGAGGGAGGAGGAGAGGGGAAAGGGGAAAGAAATGTGATGGAAGAAGAAGGAAGGAGGAGGGGCATTCTTGAGGCTTGTGGAACCCCTCACATTCCCACAGGGGAGACTGGGGGGCTTCCAGTGGTGGCTTGGTCATTGCCTGGCTGGGTGTAGATGTCAGGGGGGTGTGGCAAAAGCCCTTGCTTACGACCTCCCCAGCTGGGGAATCCACGGCCCCTCCTGTTGTGTCTTGGTGGTTGTCGCTGGGCTGACTGCTTGTTTTGGGGGGGCATGACCGAGGCCTGAGGCCCCCCACTGCCCCAGCTCAGGAGAGCCTGGGGTGCTTCCTGCAGCAGCTCAGTGGTTGTCACTGGGCTGGTTGCTTGTGTTGGGGGGCCTGACCAAGGCCTTCGGCTCCCCACCACCCTGGCTTGGGAGAACCCAGGATGCTTCCTGTAGTGGCTTGGTGGTTCACCGCTGGGCTGGTTCAGAAACATTGTTTTGAATCTGTAAAAGAAGAGCAAATCAGGAATGAGGATCAATTGGTGGAATAATAGTGTATTGCAGATGCAAAAAGGAGGCAAACAGGATGAATGAAACAGAAGTAACTTCCTGCGGTGGCTTGGTGGTCATCGCTGGGCTAGCTGTGGGTGTGGGGGTGGCATGACCAAGGCAGCTCAGTGGTCATCACTGCGGTGGTTGTGCTTGTCAGGGGGGTGTGGCTGAGGCTCTTGTCCCCCACCCTTGGGATTGGTTGTGGGTGTTGGAGGGCATGGCTGAGGCCCCCAGCCCTCCCCCTTTTCTGGTTTGGTAGCACAGGGGACTTCTCTGGTCCTTGTGGGTGTTATAGGTGTTCTTTGGTGAAATGAGACCTTTACTAGTTAATATCAAACTTTGTCTCTGGTTGTGGGTACTTTTTCTTTCAGTTCTGTGTTGGATTATTTTCTGTTCCCACCACTCAAACTCTGCACTGGAACTAATTCACTGTCCTTTGCTTACTTCTATAATGGGGAAACTTCCCGTGAGGACCGGTACTTGAGCTCTGTGGTTGAGCTAAATTGCTGCTTTGCTGCTTATTCAATGGGGAAGGCTTTTAGTGCAGCTCAGGTTTTAATGGCTGACTTTATAGGTATTTCCGGGTTTAGTTAAATCCAGTGCACCTGGGTTGTGTAGAAACACTGGTCTGGTCCTGAGTCTTTTCATCACACTGCACCCCATGCAGTTCTATATTCCTCAGTCTCCTCTGAGTGGTCTACACTGATTGAAGGGCACATCAGCTGTCCTTGCTGTGCCCCAGTGTTCTCCTGGTGGGCCCATCTCCCCTACCACCCATGCTCCAAACACTTCCCATAGGGCAGGCTGTGCTCCAGTCCCTTGCAATGACTCACCGACCTTTAGTGGCTCCTTTTTTTCAGTTGTTGTGTCTCCTCAGTCCTATGTGGGTCTTGGGAACCCTATTAGTGGTATTGCTGGCCTGAGGGCCAACAAGGCCCTCTTCTCCCCTGCCACCTCCAAGCAGCTTCATTCAAAAGGCACAGCTGTGGCTTTTTGCTGGCTTTTGCTCAGTGCTCTCAGCAGCTCCAGCCTGGAAATGGCTGGAATTCAAAACAATCAGAGAGTTTTTTTTCTTTCTCTCATCATGGCTTCTCCCACCTTCATGCACTCCATAGGTCTCTCCTCC
>NW_007728272.1:144763-147183 GCF_000696425.1 Galeopterus variegatus | reverse complement strand
TTGGTTGATTTGTGGGAGAGAGTGATGCTGGGGACTGTCTATTCTGCCATCTTGACCAAAAGCCCCCTTTATTTGTTTTTATTTCTTTATATGTTATAAGAAAAATAATTGTTATTGTTCTATTAATTACTATACCTCATCTTTATCTGTTTCTTCCTCTCTTCTTTTGGCCTGATTTTTTGTCTTTTCTTTTTTTTCTATGATTTATCTTTTATTTGCCTGTTGGTTTGTTTGAGCTATTTTTCTGACAGCACTGTCATCCAAGCAGCAGTGTTTTGACAAGATCTAAGGACTAATTTTTTAAAAGTGAATTTTCACAATTGTTTAAATTTCTATTCTCCAGGAAATCTTAGCTATTTGGGTTGCTGTGTTTCCTAAGTCCTACTTGTTTGTTAAAAGTGGTGAAGAGGGCTGGCCTGTGGTGGCTCACTTGTTGGTGCCATAACACCAAGGCCATGGGTTTGGATCCCTATATAGGGAGTCCTGGTTAGTTCACTTGGGAGAGCGTGGTGCTGACAGTACCAAGTCAAGGGTTAAGATCCCCTTACCAGTCATCCTTTAAAAAAAAAAAAGTGGTGGAGAATTGTAGCATACTATGAAATGATACAAGTATATGTAGGTTAGAAATACTATATACCTGCCTTATTTCAAAGTAGGATCTAATTAATCAGAAGTTTGGTAAAGATTAGAAAATATTCTCCAGTGTTCCTGATGCTGTTCTTGAGTTTATCACTATTAAGAAAGTGTTTTTATGTAATTAGCATGTAATTGTTTTAGGGAACAAAGAAGGGGTATGTACATAATTTATTGTGGCTGTTTTTCTTAATCGACTTTCTTCCATGGAAGAGCCAGACTACCTTAAAAGAACCCATAGTATATTCTTTCTCATCTTGGTTTTCTCATTCTCTAAAATAGCGTCTGTGTCATCAGTAATTTTTTTGATTGAATGGGTATATGAAATGAATAGTATCTTCATAGACTTTGGAAAATTGATTCCTTATATCAAGTTGTTTAAAGGATGAGAATAATTGTTAGAAGTAATTGGCTTAAAATGACATATTTGCTGTTAAAGATGTAGATCTGACCATATGCATTTATCCTTTCTCCTCGGAGACAGCATTAAAATAGTACTAAAGAAAAAAAGAGAATAAACCTAAAATATTGCAGGGATAATAGGTACTCTTAGTAGTCAAGAGATTGCAGCACATTTCTGAAAGAAGCAAAGAGTAATAATGGATGTAACAGATGAGAACAAAGAAAATTGTATCCCAAAATATTCAAGAAAGAGCTGTAACAAAGGAAGATTCTGATGTATCCAGTACACTCTCAGAGAATCTTGAGATTTAAAAGATCAGAGAAAGGATGGTTGAAAATAGGAAGGGAGGAATAATTGAAAAATTGTGTATGGACCAGTTGTGCCTTTTTTCCCAACCAAGCCCATGCACAGTGATAGTCATCATAATACTCCCTGCCTCCTCCCTCCTTCCCTTTCCCACCAAGATTATTTCTTCTGGAAATGAAAACAAATACTACACTAAAGGAAAAGTGGTGTTGCTGTGGTGTATTTATTTCTAGCCCTCCTTGTTCTAGTTTTTAGGGAGTCCCCTATATAATGGTTGATTTTCTGCTTTTCA
The DNA here is from genome assembly GCF_000696425.1 of Galeopterus variegatus. NCBI lineage: Eukaryota > Metazoa > Chordata > Mammalia > Dermoptera > Cynocephalidae > Galeopterus > Galeopterus variegatus. The sequence continues at coordinate 145,549 of NW_007728272.1, read as the reverse complement.
TGCTAAAGCAAAGTGTGCTAATCAGGAAGTCCCTACTCACATGTAAAGGGTTTCTATTCACTCTTCCTTTTTCTTCTTTCTGAAGTATGAATGGGCAACCAAAAATTACCTTTAGAGAAATAAAACCAGCAGTATATAAATAAAACCCTAAGATAAAGAAACAGAAAAACCTACAGCATGTGAAATATATAATTCCTGGATTAGAAAAGGCCTTAAAAAATGTCTGTTTAATATTCTCAGAGAAAAAAATACATTGCCTCAGTAAAGCAAGAGCAGAATATTTTAAAAATCAGAACAAGAAAGTTCTTAGAAACGAAGAAGATGGCACAATTTTTAAAAAACAGTGGTTTAGAAGGTAAATTGAGTACAACTCTTTGAAAATAGAACAAAAAGAGTATAGGTCTGTTATTTAAGTAGAAGTTTCAAAAAAAAAAAAGAAAATGGAGAGGGTCAATTATCAGAAAAGTAATATAAGAAAATCTCTAGTGCTTAAAGATACAAGATTCCAGACTGAAAGGAAAGGGGGAGAAAAGGTACAACACAATCAATGAAAAAAAACCCACACTTATTCAAATCATTGTGAAATTTCAGTATAACAGGAGGGAAAGTCCTAAATGCTCCTAAGGAAGAAAAAAAGTTATAAAGGACAGAACAAGATGAGTGTAACTAGAGGGTAAATTCTATAAGGTGAGGTGTTGTTCATTACTGTTACATAATGAAAGCAAAAATATATATATAGTTTGAATAAAAGAATGACTATAACAATTATCTTAAAAGCAACACAGG
>NW_007728272.1:143161-143946 GCF_000696425.1 Galeopterus variegatus | reverse complement strand
TCATTTTAATGTTTCATTTTTCATTTATTAGCTAGAATGACTCTATAAAGAAATACTTCCCCTCATCTACTATTTTGTTATTTTGAGTTATAGATTGGAACAATATACATAAGATAAATGTTTGATTTTTTTCCTTTACATACTAATTTTCAAATTAGTGTGTAGGTTCCCTAGTATCTTCCAAAGGTGACCAATTAGTTTTTATAAATATATCATAGAAACTCATGGATTTAAACATATTTGATGTGTTTTAATCCCTTGCTGATATAATTCTTATTGATGATGAGAAGTCTTATTTTTGGCTAGTAGAAGCTTCTTCAAGTTAGCTTCTGAGGCCTTTTGATACTCTATCAGTAGTGTCTGATAGTAGCTTCCTTGTTTTCTAGTATGATGAAATTTCTAGATTTGTAGGTTCATCTTGTAAGTTTCCTTCCTTAAACGTGGAATTAGGCATTTTACAAGGAGCTTAGTTCCTTTTAATGGGAAATAGTATTTAAGTATTTAGATACTATCTCTGGCTGCTAGGAATGTTCATTGCTGCTAGTTTGTTCTGTGTTTCTAGGATTTTTCAATGGACAGAGCTAAGAAATAGGTTTTTGGGGTTTTGTTTGTTTGTTTAAAAAAAGGATAAAAGCCATCATAAATTAATATTGATACTCCTAATTCCGATTTTGGACTTCAGAGTTTTAAAACTCATATTGAGTGCATATTAGCTTATATTTGTTTTTTTCCATGTTGAAAATTCTAGTGCCCGACCAAACCAACAATAATTACTCATTTGCTTT
>NW_007728272.1:140700-142470 GCF_000696425.1 Galeopterus variegatus | reverse complement strand
TTTTTTCCATGTTGAAAATTCTAGTGCCCGACCAAACCAACAATAATTACTCATTTGCTTTACTTTACAACATCCACGTACTAGTCTGAGAATAACAATGCCAACGAAGTGTGTAAAGCTACTTAACCACGCCAGTTGTTGGGCTCTTTTACCTGCTGGTAATCCTGCACCAACTGGGCCAATTGTCAGGCTACTTGACTACACCAGTTGTTGAGCTTGGGCTGGGTCTGGAGCTTGCAGACCCTTCAAGCCCATTCACAGATTGGGTCACAAACCCTTCACAAGCCAGACTGGGTCCCCAGACCCCTCACATGCCAGGCTGGGTCACCAGACCCCTTACACGCAGGTCTATGAGCTAGGTAACCGGCCAAAAGGTCCTTCAAAGGCGTAGGTTGGAAAGCATAGCTGTGCCAGCTGGACACCCAAGGCAGATACCCGCCCACCTGCTTCACTAAAACTATTCTCACCCCCCCACACACAAGAACACAAAGAATAGCAACAAAACTTAAAAGATAAATTGATGTGCATGTGCACTAACTCCACACACACACACACACACACACACACACACACACACACACACACACAATTTGCTTACAAAGGATGTGCAAAAACCACACCCAACCAGAACCAAGGCCCTGACCAAACTATTCTATTTTCCCAACAATGTGATTTCTGAGAATGTTTAAAAAAATTATTTTTGTACTTCTTTTGTCATTATATCTCACTGGAGATATACAGTTAAGCCATTGTGTTTTAAAGTCATTCAAAGTAGTTAATCTGTATGGTTTTCCCACCAACTGTATATATAGTCAGATTGATTTGTTTCATTTTCTTTTGATTTATACAAATTGCTTTTTAATAATCTAATTTCTAGAGATAATTTCCAAAGTCAAGTCTACAAAACAGTTATACACAAAGAAGTCTAGCTTCTATCCCTGTCCCTACACTCTGCTTCCTCCCTTCCCCTATAGCTGTGTTGTTCAATAAGCTAACCACCAACATGTGTGGCTTTTAAAATTTAAATTAATTAAAATTAAATAAAATATAAAATTTAATTCCTCAGTCATACTAGTGACATTTAAAGTGCTCCGTAGCCATCTGGCCAGTTACCATATTAGGTAACACAGATTATAGAACATTTCTGTCCTCACTGAAAGTTCTTTTGTTCAGCTTTGCCCTAGAAAACCACCCCTCCCCACCTTTTTTTCCATTAAGTGTTTGATATATCTTTCTACTTTTGAAAAATATAAAAAATTATGTATATCACCCTCCTCTCGTAAATAGTAGCATATTATATATGCATTTCTTCATCTTCCTTTTCTTAATATATCTTGGAGATTACTCCAGACTGCAGAGCAGTGTACAGAGATAGTCCTCATTCCTTTAATCCTTTCATAGTACTGTACTTCATTGTGTAGATGTTTATAGTTTATAAAACCAGTTCCTTATTGATGGTCATTTAGGTTGTTTTAGTCTTTTACTACTTAAAATTGTGCTATGATGAATGGTAGTAGTGCTGCCTTGTGTATATATCTTTTCATGTATTACCAGAACCACTATACTTTTAATGCTAATTTCGTCAATGGGATTTTTGTTTCTTCCACATATTAAAAATAATTATTCTAATTACAAAAGTAATGCAATTTTATTGTATTAGAGAACAACAACAACAATAAAATACATTAAGGGAGAAATAAAGTCATCTAAAATCCATGTTGACCAGACAGACACTATTTTGGTGTTCATGTGTCCCTTGCTTTGGAAATG
>NW_007728272.1:138330-139517 GCF_000696425.1 Galeopterus variegatus | reverse complement strand
CTTCTCCCCACCAAAAAAAAAAAAAAAAAAACAACGGGAAAAGAAAAAACTGGCGATTTGATCATTATTGCCCTGTTAAAATCCAGCATTTGTGTTTATTAAAACTTTTAAAGATTGAAGGGAGTCAAATTCAGTTAATGTTTATTCAGAAGCAATTATATATATGTCAGATACTCTACATGTTATCTTATCTGTCTAGGCTATGACAGAGTCTGTCTTTTCTGCAAATACTATACTGTAAATAATTTATATGTGAAAATATAGGTAAATTATAGCCTATATTTAAAATTATAAACTGAATATTATTTTTATTTTAGTATCCTTCATTATATTAACTGTAGAAATTTATTTTATGACCACATTATGAAGTCTTCCTTCCCCGTCCTTAATTGTAGGGCAAAAAAGTGTATCTTCTGGTTGCTAATGTGAATTGTGGACTAAAGATATATCATGGAGAAAATAAATTCCATGGAAATGAATATTATCACCAGGATCTGAAGACTATGAAAATACTCTTTGGTGTTGTCATGAACTCTTCTGGAGAAAAGAATCTGTGAAATTATGTGAATAGAGACCATTTTTTAAAACAATGGGGGAAAGAGCAGGAAGTCCAGGTACTGATCAAGGAAGAAAGGCAGACAAACACCAATACTTTTATTATTCATCTGATTTTGGAACTTCACCACAGTCTTCTGGCAAGTCAACACCAGTCCGTCTTTCTTCACCTGCAAGTATTAAGGGAAAAGATCCTAAAAGACAAATTTCAGATAGCCAAGTGCATCACCAAGGTAAGTATTCTTTAAAGGAGTCCAGTGGACCTAGAAGACTCCTTTTGAGGGCTTAAGGAAAACCTCTTCGGTTAGTATGTGTATTGTCACATACATACAAGTAGTAGTAGGCTGATTTACATTTGAATAGAATATATGTTTATAAATTTACATGAGTATAAATATTGCTTATGGTACTATGTAATACCTTTTGTTATATTTAAAGTCATACAATATACAAAAGAAAGTAACATAGTTAAGCCTTCTCATTTTTGTTTTTTCTTCCTAAATTAATGCTTGCCTTGGAGTTTCTGAGCTAATATAAAGGCAAAAAAAAAAAAATCACAAAATATTTGTACTTTCTGTATCTTCATTTCTAAAAAGTAGGAAAAGTCATTGATATAAAGGGATTAAGGGGCA
>NW_007728272.1:127420-137667 GCF_000696425.1 Galeopterus variegatus | reverse complement strand
AGTCATACAATATACAAAAGAAAGTAACATAGTTAAGCCTTCTCATTTTTGTTTTTTCTTCTTCCTAAATTAATGCTTGCCTTGGAGTTTCTGAGCTACTATAAAGGCAAAAAAAAAAAAAAATCACAAAATATTTGTACTTTTCTGTATCTTCATTTCTAAAAAGTAGGAAAAGTCATTGATATAAAGGGATTAAGGGGCATTTTTATAGACTGAATAAAATTACTCTAGATAATGCAGTTCTTACTGCAGAAGTTCAAATTAATGAATTTGGACTGGAATTTGGAACTTGGGACTACCAGTCTAATTTACTTTCTGTTAAACTGTGTTACAATGGAAAAAGGGTTAATCACTAGAAATAATTTCTCTTATTAAAATATTACTAGTCTGGAACTAGGTATTAATACATATTTGAGTATGTAATATTCTATAAATCTCTTCATCTTAATAAATCTGTGGTCAAGTAAACTCCATTGTGTATAGTAACAAAATACATAAGGACTACAAGAACAGTATAGAAAAAAATAAGCTGAGGCAAATGAAGTAATTATAGTATGTATCAATAAATGCAGCACAGTTATAACAGCAGTAGCTTGGAATGGTAAGAGTTTAGACTGCAGGGCAGGGAGTGGTAAAATTAGATGCTGAAAGGAAAACGGGCCACATCATGAAATACTTGGCATCCTATGCTAATGTAATAATGCCTGTTTATTTTTGTGGGGAATGATTAGTCATTGAAAAGATTAAGCAAGGGTAGAATGAAATTTGCCTTCTTAAATTTTTACTTTGAAAAGTAATATTTGCTCATCAAAAACTATAAAGAATATATATTGCTTTTGAAAACAACCTTTCATGGACCCCCAGTCTACCTTCTTGGAGATATCTGTACTTCTAACAATTAGGTGCCTTTTCTTTTTCTTTTGTTTCCTGCAAGTACAGTAATGCTGCTTTTTTTTTTTTTTTTTGGTCTCTTCCTCCAAATCTGTTTCACTAAGAGGCTGTAGTAATGATTTGGTAGTTGAGAGCACAATCTGTTATTAAACTTTCCTGTATAATTAAGAACAAACAAAAAGATCTTAGAGTTGAACCTTAGAAAATACCTATTTTCCCCAAGAAACAGTTTACATACCTACGATGCTATTGGTAGGAATACTTTAATTTTTTTCCCTCCTTCCCCAGAAGCAATTTAGAAGGCCACCTAATTCAGGAGTCGGAACTTCGTAAGCCTTACCTTATCTGAGAAGATAATTGAGAAAAAGCTGTGAAAAACAGTTCCAGCATCAACCAGAAAATTTCATTTCTTGTCTTCAATATGACTTGTACTGTTTTCTGCTTTGCAGTTTTTTAAATTAAAATCTGTGGTAATTTGTCTGCCTTAGACCAAGCAACAAGACCAAACTGATACCTTTCTTTAAACACTGTTAATAGTTTAAATTGCAATCACCAATGTAGACTAAACTATGGAAAAAACATGACTAAAACAGCATCTTAAATAACGGATTTGTATGTTTTATAGTATTATTTTTCCTTCACCCTCCTTTTTAATTTTCAGCATATATTATTATTTTTAAAAATAAAATTAGTGCTCTATCAGGATTTATATGCATAATGACAAAATTTAATAATAGTTTTGATTATACATTTCTGTATGTTACATATTTATTCTATTGTTTTATCAGTAATAAAACATATCCTGATTTTTTAGTAGATGCATAGTTTATTTTTACTACATGTTTTTTTAAATGACTCATATTTTATTTTTAACATCTGAAGGAATAAAAGAAATACTTTCCCACCCACTTATTGGTAGCAACTTAACAAGGGGCAGATGAAGAATGACATACACAACAGCCAATTATCTTCTTCTCACTCCTTTTAGCACTGTATTGCAACTCGATAGTTTTAAAAATGCAAATTAAAAAGTTAGGTTAAAGCTGAGAAATATTTTTTGGTTCAGGTTAATGATAAGTTTGTCATCATACTAACAGAATATGCTAAAAATAAATATTCTGATTTTTAGGATGTCAAAAAAGTTGTTTGTGGAAACCCTTTTGTATCTTACTAAATAGTTGAAATAAAGTATTAGTGAAAATTTTTTGTTCTTATTCTTATACTATTTAGGTTTTAACTTTTAAAATGAAACAAATTGCTATTTGTACAAAATCTTGTTTATTGAGCAATGTAATTTTATACATAAAAGTCAGAGATTTGGAACCATGACATTGATCTTTATGTATAATCATTTTTATGTATAAAGTTGCTGTCATTCCAAGAGCTGAATACATATTCTGTAATAGCATATATGACAAAACTCTGTTAACTCAGTACATTAGGAAAGAAAGAAAATTGAAATGATAAACTTTCAAAATTTAGAATTACGTTGTAAAGCAATACTGTCCAGTGAAAATATAATGCAAGTCACAAATGCAAGCCACATATGTAATTGTATATTTTCTAGTAACCACATTAAAAGAGAAAAACAGGTGAAATTAATTTCAGTAACATTTTATTTAACCTAACATATCCAAAATATTATCATTTCTACATAAAGTGAAATATTTTGCATTCTTTCTTTTTAAATTAAGTGTTCAAAATCCAGTGTGTGTTTCACAGTTACAACATATCTCAATTTGGACTGCCCACATTTCAGGTTTCTCAGTAGCCACATGTGGCTAATGGCTACCATATTGGATTGCATGATTTCAAAGTTGCAATTAGCTATTCCTTCATTTCTTTCTAATACCACTTCCTTTCATGTATTCAATCATTTGTAGAGCTGGAATCCCAAATCAGTACACATTCAAAACAGCTAATATAAAATCTTCCATCTTTTAAATGAAACTTTATAATGTTAAATTGTAAAAATTACTTGTTATTCTTTACTCGCTTACATAATGGAATCAGGTATCCATAGCTAGCAAGATGGGGAGGGAAAGAATGGATCTTATAGGTTTTTCTTTTTTTTTCACTCTGGAATGCATTTCTTCCTTGAAAAAAATGCAGTCACCTTGGAGATTAAAGTTTATTATTCTCAACTGTGGCAGACTTCCAGATGCCTCTTTTAAAGGACAGGTACTCTAAATGTTGAGGCTTACATTTAATGAACTTTCAGTAAAAAAAATACTATTCCAAATTTTCAAGAAATGTTGTGATTTAATATGTACACTTAGAGATTGCATATGCTTATTTTTTTACAATGTGATTTTTTGTTTTTATCTTGTTCTCAAATTGTCAGATGTTTTTGATTTGAACATCACACAAAAGAAATCCCCTAAGAAAGCATTTAGAAACACATCTGTACTGCTGTTTGCCATTTTTTTCACTGATAAGTAGGATGTAATTTATTATTACTAATAGAGAATGTATAGAAATTGCTGTTTTATATGCATACCTCATTTAATTCTAGAACAATCTAATTATGTAGACAGTGTTATCCTTATTTTATGGGTAGGGAAAATAGACTTGGAAAGGCTTAATTGAAGTGCCCAAGGAGTTATTCATTGGTAAATCTGAGTCCCAAACCCAAATCTTCTCACTGTACAATATGCTATCATCCTGTTTTCCCAAATAAAGAGTTGTAATTAATTTAGAGAAAGCATATGTTTTCACATCTCAAATAATCTCAAATATCTTGTCACAAATGACTTGAATATCATAGTGTTTTGTTCAATGTTTATTATGTGCTATGCTACTACTGATGACACACATGTTTGAATTCTGATTTGCCATCTTATCTAAAAAGTTAAAAATGTTAAAGTTCAATGCTGCCACCTTTTAAGGCAATGTATAATAATCCATAAATTTTTAGGATATCATTTTCAATAGATTAAAATATTTTTGACCTTAAAGGATTTCAAACCTTTCTTAATAGAAACATATTAAGAGCTGTAAATAAAACCTGATATTTAAATATTGTAAAAATCCTTTTTTTCAGGACAAAAATAACTAATGAATGTTATAGATACACTTGTGTTAGGATGAATAAATAATAGCTCATTTGGTACAGCTTTCACTTGATGTTATTTTTTCTTCTTTAGTCCTTAGGAAACCAAGCCCTAAGTGTCTACTACCAAGCAGAAAGGGGGTCCGAATGGGATTTCGCTCCCAGAGCCTGAATAGAGAGCCACTTCGCAAAGATACTGATCTCGTTACAAAAAGGGTTCTTTCTGCAAGACTGATAAAAATCAATGAGTTGCAGAATGAAGTATCTGAACTCCAGGTCAAGTTAGCCGAGCTGCTAAAAGAAAATAAGGCCTTGAAAAGGCTTCAGTACAGACAGGAAAAAGCCCTGAATAAGTTTGAAGATACAGAAAATGAAATCTCACAACTTATAGTTCGTCATAACAATGAGATTACAGCACTCAAAGAACGCTTAAGAAAATCTCAAGAGAAAGAACGGGCAACTGAGAAAAGGGTGAAAGATACAGAAGGTGAACTATTTAGGACAAAATATTCCTTGCAGAAACTGAAAAAGATCTCTGAAGCCAGGCACCTACCTGAACGAGATGATTTGGCAAAGAAACTGTTTTCAGCAGAGTTAAAGTTAGATGACACCGAGAGAAGAATTAAGGTAAAATTTCTGCAGCTTCTAATTGTACTGTCTTGGATTGTTTATCTGTAGGCATTTAATGTGCTCTATTTAAACTGCTTATAATAGTCTGGTAGTTGTTTAGAAATAAAAACTATTTTTAGTGTTATCTTTCTGAGTACAAGATTAGGGAAGGTTTAAGATTGCATATTTAAAAGAAAGATGTGAAAGACTGTATACATTGAGCCACATGTTGATTGATGGGTGTTTAATTCCATAGACCTAGGGTGTGCCCCTGGTCCCCAAAATAAAAACTGATATGCAGGTGTGTGGGAGAATATTGAATAACTAGTCTGAGAATACAGCAGATCTCTTAAAAATATTTCTTTCTTGAATGGAGAGAGGGAAAGAGCCCTAGCTCATTACTTTTACACAGGGAGCTATTATTAGATGCCACCTGCTTTCTCTCTTTCTTTCCCCTCTCTCTTCATATAGAAGAGTGAGTCAGGTTCTGTTGCTTAGAATTGACAAGTAGTTTGGAAAGTAAAAGTAGGAAAAAAGTATAAGAATAATGCCTGCTATGAGAGCTCTCTGAGCAAAGAAAGTTCACCTATATTAATTAGGTGTTTTTAATACATGGAGTGTTACAGTACTTAGTCTGTATAATATGCCATGCTCAGTATACCAATGTCATGCCTGGGGCAATGGCTTATTAAATATAGCATACATCAGTGGCCAGAAAAAGTGCCTAGTTTATTCTCCAAAATGTGTAATCATTATCTTCTGTTTCAGTACACAGAAAATATCCTATTATATAAGCTCCACCAATGCTCGGCTCAAAGTGCAAAGCAAACATATGGAAACTTTTCTTAAGGACTACTTGCCCAGGAAGTGGGGTGGGAGTGAGGACTGGAAGCAGTTATGGCCATAAACAGCAAATAACTGACATTTTAATTATTTTTAAAGGGTAATTAAAATCTGCCACATAATGGATTTTTAAATTAGGAATGAAGAGCTCGGAATGCTAATTAATAAATATGGTACATAACTGGGTATGTGTGTGTATAAAACTATATATATATAGAGAACATGAAACTGCAGTACAAACACACACACATATACACCCTTATATACTGCAGTTCTCTTTTATAACCAGTTATGAAGGGGGTTGATGAGTGGTGGGGGAGGGAGGAGAAAGAAGGAAGGGACATATATAGAGAGAACATGAAACTGCAGTACAAACACACACACATATACACCCTTATATACTGCAGTTCTCTCTTATAACCAGTTATGAAGGGGGTTGATGAGTGGTGGGGGAGGGAGGAGAAAGAAGGAAGGGAGGAAAAATGAGAGAAACCTGTAGATTCTGAGTTGTAGATGCAGATAAATTATGTGGCTGCTTACATGGGAGCATGAAAATCAGTCATCTAATGATGTCTTTGAAGTAGTTAACTGTATAGTGCTCTCAATTTTTTTCTTTATATTAGATTTTTAAATTTCTTAAACTTTTTATTTTGAGTTAATTGTAGAATGAATGACATGCAGATGTAAGAAAATCATATAGTAAGATCCCTCCTGTATACCTTTCACCAAGTTTCCCCCAGGGGTAACATATTACATAACTATAATGTAATATTACAGCCAGGAAATTGGTTGTGATGCATTGATATAATCCATCAGCCTTATTCAGCTTTCACTAGTTTTACACTTGCTCACATGTGTGTGTGTGTGTGTATTTAGCTCTTTGCAATTTTATCACATATATAGATTCATGTGACCACTACCATGGTCAAGATCCAGAACAGTCCATCATAAGGATCTCTAGTGTTACCCTTTTATAGCCACAGCCACCTCCTGCCTTCCCTTTTGTCTAACCTATGGCATCCACTAATTTCTCCTTCTCTATAATTTTCTCATTTCAACAACGTGGTGTAAATGAAATCATACACTATATAACCTTTTGACTTTGGCAGATTTCACTTTTTCCTTTGAGCTCCATCCAAGTTGTTGCATGTATCAGTATTTCCTTCTTAGTCCTGAGTAGTATTCGATAGTATGGATGTACCACAGTGATATGGTACATCCTATTCAGGGACATTCAGTTTGTGTCCAGTTTGGGGCTATTAACTAACAAAGCTGCTATGACTATTTAGGTACAGAGTTTTGTGTGAACATAAATTTTCATTCCTCTGAGATATATGCCTGAAAGTGCACTTGCTACTTGCTCACATGTGTGTGTGTGTGTGTATTTAGCTCTTTGCAATTTTATCACATATATAGATTCATGTGACCACTACCACGGTCAAGATCCAGAACAGTCCATCATAAGGATCCCTAGTGTTACCCTTTTACAGCCACAGCCACCTCCTGCCTTCCCTTCTGTCTAACCTATGGCATCCACTAATTTCTCCATCTCTATAATTTTCTCATTTCAACAACGTGGTGTAAATGAAATCATACACTATATAACCTTTTGACTTTGGCAGATTTCACTTTTTCCTTTGAGCTCCATCCAAGTTGTTGCATGTATCAGTATTTCCTTCTTAGTCCTGAGTAGTATTCGATAGTATGGATGTACCACAGTGATATGGTACATCCTATTCAGGGACATTCAGTTTGTGTCCAGTTTGGGGCTATTAACTAACAAAGCTGCTATGACTATTTAGGTACAGAGTTTTGTGTGAACATAAATTTTCATTCCTCTGAGATATATGCCTGAAAGTGCACTTGCTCAGTTGTTAAGTATATGTTTGTTTCTCTTTTCTAGAGTAGCAGTACCATTTTAAATTCCCCCCAGAAATGTATAAGTGATCCAATTTTTCCGCATCCTTGCTAGCATTTGATGTTAACACCGTTTTTTTATCTTAGCCATTCTAAACAGGTCTGTAACACCATCTCATTGTGGTTTTAACTTGCATTTTCCTAATGGCTAATGATGTTGAGCACCTTTTCATGTGCTTAGTTATCATCTGTACATCTATTCATTTTGTTCATATTTTTTGCCCATTTTCTAATTGGATTGATTGTGCTTTTTCTGTTGGTTTTTGAGAGTTCTTTATATATTCTAGCTAAAAGTTCTTTGTCAGATATGTGGTTTGCAAATTTTTTCTTCCAGTCTGTAGCTTGTCTTGTCATCCTCTTCACAAGATCTTTCAGAGAAAAAGTTTGATGGGGTCCAGTTTTTCAGCCTTTTCTTTTATGGATTGTGCTTTGGTGTCAAGTCTAAGAGCACTTTGCCTATCCCTCCCTTTTGCCCTTTGCCTCAAAGACTTTCTCCTATGCTTTTTCCAAAAGTTTTTTTCCTCAGCTTTATTGAAGTATAATTGACAAATAAAAATTGTGTATACTTAAGATATATAACTTGATGTTTTGTAAGTTTTATGCTTTTATGTTTTACACTTAATTCATGATTCATTTTGAGCTTATTTTTGTATAGGGTGTAAGGTTTAAGTTAAGGGTTTTTTTGGTTTTTTTTGTCTGTGGATGCCCAGTTGTTCCAGCATCATCTGTTGAAAAGCCTATCTTTCCTCCATTGGATTACTTTGGTACCTTTATCAAAATTCAAGTGGGCATATTTTTGTGAGCTTATTTCTATATTCTCTGTTTTGTTCTATTGATCTATGTGTCTGTCTCTCCACTGATGGCTCCATAGTAAGCCTTAACATCAGTTAGAATGATTCCTCTTATGTTATGCTTCATTTTTCTGTACAAAAGGCAGACAGTTAAATAAGACTATGCATATTAACTTCCTTAATTAGAGTTGACTTTAAACCTTTGTTTTTGACTTTTACTTCAATAAATTTATTGAATAGTGTCCTGTCAAAGTAGCATCCCCACTCTAAGATATTTATTTTAGTATTAGTAGTTATACTTACTATTAATTTAGTATTTAACATTTAAATAAAACTGCAACATAAGCACAGCCTACCTTTTATAGCAGAAAAACATTTTTTAGTTATGTAATGCAGAGAATTGCTAACTTTTGCTCTCAAGACCCTTTCATACCCTGAATAGTTATTTATTTTTGTCTGTTTCAATTGTATTTATTGCTAGAAACTTTAAACTTTCAGTAAGTGTTTGAAAGTAAATAACAGGAAAATACATCCATAAAGGCAGGAAGCAATCTCATCATTTACGAAGTGCTGCAAATTTAATANTTAGGTCATCTTCGATTTCTTTCATAATTATTTTATAAATTTCAAGGTACAGATCTGTACAGATTTTGTTATGTTTATACCTAAATATTTCATTTTCTTGGGAGGAATTGTAAATGTTATCAATTCCTTCTGGATAGAAAGTTATTTTGAATTTTTATCTTCTAATTTCAAAACTCATTTTTGTTGTAAAAATTATTTTCACAAGGGGTTGTGAATGTTTCATGTGCACAAAAGAATGACTTGTTTTTGGAAGTTTGCTGTCAAGTTTTAGGAGTATTGGGTTTATAAACTCTGTGCCTCAAAGTTTGGTTGGTAGGTCTGAACTGTTTCATTTCTGCTGTAATTGAAATTATATTGAAATCAACATTTAATATGGTATTATGAACCTACTTCTCTTAAATCAATAATCTCACTTCAGCTGTCACATCATACCAGGGCTCTTTTGAATGGGGAATCAACCAACCCGAGAGTAATTATTCTCTACTTTTTGGCTTACTTTTTCATACTTCCTAAAGCCTTTAATTTTTAATCCATTATGTGTAATTATATCTTTCATAATATCAGTAATCAATCCAGAATTTGAAATATTTACTATTGAGTTTCTTACTTTACTATGAAATTTGCCTTGTTTTTGTGCCTCATTCAAGTTTTTCAAATTTTACTTCATCCAACACTAAGTTAATCTTTGTTCTTCTAACTCAGTAGGTTATATTCAGTACAACTAATTGGTTAAGGAAGAAAGTTATGTGCTCAGTTGTGGTATTTTATTTTGCAAATTAACTATACCCCAGAAAGTCTTTGGTACCCTTGAAGTTACAGTAAAATCCTAGTAGTGCTATCTGTAAGGTCTGTGCCATTCTTTCCTACGGATGGCTATCTAAATGATGTTGATTTTTTGCCTTTCTTTTGGTGTAGCTCTGTGTTTTAAGNAGTCTGTCCTTAAGCTGGAACTTGTTGCAGGCAGCTTTGTTTATTTGTTCCTAGCTTGTCTCATTCCAGGAAGGATTCTAGGCCACAACTCTTATTCCTCTTATTAGTTGAATTTCCTTCTTAAGGGGGATTGGGGGGGAAGGTAGAGAGAAGCATTCTTCAAGGTTACCTGTAACTAGTAGAGCTGTGAAAAATTTTCACTCTGAACATCAGTCTATAAGTTGGGTGCAGGCTCATTTTTGTTAGCTGATGGAAGTGACAGAATGAACAGAATTTCAGTAATTTAGGAGTACAGTAGTTTAGAAATGGATACATGGTGAGAGAGACAAACAGCCAAAGGTATCTGTGGAGACAACCACCTTGACAGTTGTCTTTCCTTCTTCAGAAATCAGCCTACCTTTGCAACATAGTTTGCTTTGACCATGGGCCATATACCAGGAATGGAGAACTACTTGATGAAGTTAAACTTGTTGAGCTCTGTACAAAAGGCAGACAGTTAAATAAGACTATGCATATTAACTTCCTTAATTAGAGTTGACTTTAAACCTTTGTTTTTGACTTTTACTTCAATAAATTTATTGAATAGTGTCCTGTCAAAGTAGCATCCCCACTCTAAGATATTTATTTTA
>NW_007728272.1:124482-125697 GCF_000696425.1 Galeopterus variegatus | reverse complement strand
ATAGTCTTTTCATATACCTGGATATTCTTTGATATTACACTAAAACTTAACAAATGATGTTTCTTAATAGTTAGTTACAAAGTGGAATCCGAAACCATATCAATGAACTTTTTGTATTCAGTCACATTAAAACCCATTAGTCTTTTCTTCACTTTTGAGTGGATGTTTTTACCCATACATGATTTTGTAACATCATGCATTGGTCATTTGGAAAATATTGGTTTATTGACTTATCCAGATTTTCCAAATGTTGACATGTTTCGTTACATAATGTCACATGTCATGTAGCCTTTGGAAAACTCCATGTACACTTATGATACAATGTAAGTGAAAATAGCAAATAATATCTTATTATAAAATAGTTTTGACATTGAAGACCCCCAAAAGTGTCCCAGGAGCCTTTAGGGGTTCCCACACTGCTCTTTGAGAATCACTAATTTAACAAAAGCATTTCTTTGTTGGCAACTTCATTAGAGATTCCCCCAGTATGCAGTTTTTTTAAGTGACTTCCAAACTGCACCATTTCTTACTGAGTTTGGTACCACTTTTGTCCTAACCCCTCATAAGAAAGACCTACAGTTGGAATTATATTCCTGACCAAGGTACAGTAGCAGATTAATCATAGCTATGACTAACAGTATGTCATGAAGCAAATATCATTAATTATAACTATCTTAAGAATCTATCATTATTAAATGGGAAATTATCTTCTAACCTTTATGAAAAGAACGTAAATGTAAAAGCAGATACGTAATTATTAAAAGGACTCCAGTAAATTGTAGGGTACATGTTTAGTACATAAAAAATCCAACTGTATTTTTAACATCAAATTGGCACAGATTGAATTACTTTGTCAGAAAAACAATGACACTATTAAGACTTTCTCTCCTTTTTAGACATTTTTTAAGATTTTTGGGGAATGGTTTGAATATCATGGAGTTTAGTATAGAGCTGTGAAGGGAGGTTTGAATAGACTACTTTTACTTTTGATAGTTTTTTTTTTTTTTTTTTTAATGAGATGGGCATTCAAATTACCTTGACCCTAGAGCTTCCCTCAAGTAGGAATTTAAGTGTTTCTTTTTGGTAAAGTAATACCACTCCTCACTGTAAACCATTTTCAAGAGTAAGAATTGATTCAACATTATCTTGGGGCTGGCCTGGTGGTGCACTGCTACAGTGCGCCGCTTGGGAGTGCGGTGGCGCTCCCGCCAAGGG
>NW_007728272.1:121171-123483 GCF_000696425.1 Galeopterus variegatus | reverse complement strand
CCGGTACGGGCGCGACACTGAGGGTTGCGATCCGTTGCCGGTCATGAAGAAAGACAAAAAAGAAAAAAAAAGAAAAAAAAAAAAACATTATCTTCCCTTTATTCTTTCTAGTATATTCATAACTGGAATCAAACTGTTTAGTATTAGGCCGGGTAGGTCCATTTTCCTTCATCTTTCCCTGCCAACCTTACTCTAGTGGCTATGGATCTGCTCCTCAAGGTTTCCTGCCCTTTCACCCTTTAGAAACCCAAATCTAGAAGCCCTGCCTTTGCCTCACCTTCCTGTTCTGTATTATTTCTAACAAATGAAGCTAATTAGGACAGAATAATGGAGGTCAAACCAGGAGGTCAGTTCTGTTCTTGTCATACTCTGAATTTGTGTAGCTCCCTTAACCCCCAGGTTTCTGTTGCTTCATCTGAGGAATTAAATGGAATGAGTTCTGAAGTGCCTTTCAATTCTGAAATCTGATGA
The DNA here is from genome assembly GCF_000696425.1 of Galeopterus variegatus. Taxonomy (NCBI): domain Eukaryota; kingdom Metazoa; phylum Chordata; class Mammalia; order Dermoptera; family Cynocephalidae; genus Galeopterus; species Galeopterus variegatus. The sequence goes on along the minus strand of NW_007728272.1, from coordinate 123,012 downwards.
GTCTCAATTCATACTTTTAAACCTTTCATGTGCAAAAAGTGTTTTTAGCATGGTAAACCATGTTTACTCTCCTATTAAATTCCTGTTATGTATACTGTTGAATGTTAGAGAGATGAAAAATTCCAGGGGCCAGCCCGTGGCTCACTTGGGAGAGTGGTGCTGATAACACCAAAACGAAGGGTTCGGATACCTATATAGGGATAGCCGGTTAGCTCTTGGGAGAGATGAAAAATTCGTAGTGTTGAAAAAAAAGAACTGCTTGAAAAATAAAATACTCATTGAGATTCTACTAATTTTTATATCCAAAAAATTGTATCCAAAGAATTGGCTAGATTTTATCTATTATATTTATGTATATATTTACATATTTTACCATTTCTGGAGAGAAAAAATTTAGAATGAAATTATGAGATCCATGATTGAAGGGTAAAGTCTAAAAACCATTTCAGGCCCAGCCCCTGGTGCACTCGGGAGAGTGCGGCGCTGGCACACTCGAGAGAGTGCGGCGCTGGGAGCGCAGCAGCGCTCCCACCGTGGCTTCGGATCCTATATAGGGATGGCCGGTGCGCTCACAGCGCTCAGCACTGGCTGAGCGTGGTGCGGCCGGTCTCAAAAAGGACAAAAAATAAAAAAATAAAAATAAAAACCATTTCAGAAAATAAATTTTGGAGGGTCCTTAGTAACTATCCATTTAAATAGACAATTATTAAAGCAATTTTGTGTTAATATTTAAAATAAGTTNATTAAATTCCTGTTATGTATACTGTTGAATGTTAGAGAGATGAAAAATTCCAGGGGCCAGCACGTGGCTCACTTGGGAGAGTGGTGCTGATAACACCAAAATGAAGGGTTCGGATACCTATATAGGGATAGCCGGTTAGCTCTTGGGAGAGATGAAAAATTCGTAGTGTTGAAAAAAAAGAACTGCTTGAAAAATAAAATATTCATTGAGATTCTACTAATTTTTATATCCAAAAAATTGTATCCAAAGAATTGGCTAGATTTTATCTATTATATTTATGTATATATTTACATATATTTTACCATTTCTGGAGAGAAAAAATTTAGAATGAAATTATGAGATCCATGATTGAAGGGTAAAGTCTAAAAACCATTTCAGGCCCAGCCCCTGGTGCACTCGGGAGAGTGCGGCGCTGGGAGCGCAGCAGCGCTCCCACCGTGGCTTCGGATCCTATATAGGGATGACTGGTGCGCTCACAGCGCTCAGCACTGGCTGAGCGTTGTGCGGCCGGTCTCAAAAAGGACAAAAAATAAAAAAATAAAAATAAAAACCATTTCAGAAAATAAATTTTGGAGGGTCCTTCATAACTATCCATTTAAATAGACAATTATTAAAGCAATTTTGTGTTAATATTTAAAATAAGTTTTCTATTGAAAAAGCACTAAAAAAGGGTTTAAAATTCAAATAATGCAAAGTGGTATGCAGTGAAACATCAGTTTCCCTTCTGTGCTTTGCTTGCAGGCCCCTTCATAAGAAATAATCACTGTTAAGAAATTATTTGTATGTGTGCAAGTTCATGTCTGTATATCAATGTCAGTTTTTTCCCTCTTAATACAGATGGGAGTGTACCATACACATTGTTTTTTCACTGAAAAGTATGTGAGGGTACTTCAGAAAGTTCATGGAAAAATAGAATTAAAAGAATATGAATCTTTCCATGAACTTTTTTTTTTAATTTAATTTTATTTTGTCAATATACAATATGGTTGATTATTGTGGCCCATTACAGACACCTCCCTCCCTCCTCCATCTCCCTCCCTCCCTCCCAACAACCTCCTATCTGTTTGCTTGTCATATCAACTTCAAGGAATTGTAATTG
>NW_007728272.1:113810-117356 GCF_000696425.1 Galeopterus variegatus | reverse complement strand
TATTGATTTCTAATTTTAACCCATTGTGGTCTGAAAAAATACATGGGATAATTCCAATTTTTAAAAAAATTTTTGAGACTTGATTTGTGACCTAACATGTGATCTATCCTGGAGAATGATCCATGTGCCGATGAGAAGAATGAATATTTTGAGGTTGTTGGATGGAATGTCCTGTAGATATCTGCCAAGTCCAATTGGTCTAGTATGTTGTTTAGATCTTGTATTTCTCTGCTGATTTTTTGCCTAGATGATCTGTCCAATATTGATAGTGAGGTATTCAGGTCCCCTGCTATTATGGTATTAGTGTCTATTTCCTTCTTTAGGTCTAATAGAGTTTGCTTTATAAATCTGGCTGCTCTGACATTGGGTGCATATATATTTATGATTGTTATGTTTTCTTGATGGCCCTCATTATCGCTTTTTATGGTTTTTAGTTTAAAGTCTATTTTATCAGATATAAGAATAGCCACTCCAGCTCATTTTTCATTTCTGTTTGCATGGTAAATCTTTTTCCATCCTTTCAGTCTTAGTCTATGTGACTCTTTATAGGTGAGGTGGCTCTCTTGTAGGCAGCATATAGTTGGGTCCACCTTTTTAATCCAGTCAGCCAGTCAGTGTCTTTTGATTGGGGAATTTAATCCTTTTACATTAAGAGTTGTTATTGAAAAGTGTTGATTTACTCCTAGCATTTTATTGATTTTTGTTTGGATGTCTTAAGTGTCTTTTGTTCCTTTCTTTCTGATTACTGTTTGTCTTCTGTATATGTTGGTTTCTTAGGGTGGTAGATAAGCTTTTTCTTATTTTTTTTCCTCTCTTCATTGTTGGCATTTTTATTTTACTAGTGGATTTTGATTTTTCTTGAGTTTTTATGGCAGTGGTAGTTATTTTTCAGGTACCAAACCCAGTACTCCCTTGAGAATTTTTTGTAAGGTTGATCATTTGGTAGTGAGCTCCCACAGTTTTTGTTTGACTGAGAAATACACTATTTGCCCTTCAGTTTGGAAGGATAGCTTTGTGGGGTAGAGTATTCTTGGCTGGCAATCTCTGTGTTTTAGCATGTTTGAATATATCATCCCATTCCTTTCTGGCTTTTAGGGTTTGTGATGAAAAATCTGATGTTAGTCTGATTGGGGCTCCCTTATCGGTGATTTGACTCTTCTCTATTGCAGGTTTTAAGATTCTCTCTTTGTCTTTGAGTTTTGCCAATTTGACTATAACATGTGTTGGAGAAGACCTTTTTGGGTTCAATACATGGCACGGTCCATGCCATGGCAGGATCCTAAAGGAGTCAGCTTGGGCTGCCCTCTCCGAGTTGGCAGGACCACCGGAGGGAGAGCTGTTGGCAAGGCCGCAGCTACGAGCACTTGCTACAACTGTAAGGGTTCCTGCCTTAGCTTCGTGGTACTGCTTTTGCTTTCTCTTTCGATATTTGGTTAGCGTGGCAGTTCTCTGAATTCCCAAAAGATTATAAAAATAACACAAATGATTATGCGGTCATTGAACTAAACATTCCTACAGAGGTTCCAAGTAATTGGACAATTTAAAATTATCCCCTTATGATAAATTGACCACACCAACATATGTTCCAAAAGCACCGCTCATGACTAAATATGAGCTGCAGCCTAATGTAAGTTGGCAAACATCATTTACTGGAGATTATATTAATGGCAAGAGAATGGTTGGTATTAATGGGAAATTATATGATTGAGATAAATTAAGTATATGGGAATGAAACCATAGAATTCCCTTTACTTGGTGGTGTCCAGTTTTAAATAAATCCTTAAGAATCAGGTGTTGGGATAAAAATATATGCTGTAAAATTATTAAACCTGCAAAATTAGATCTTAGAAGAATAAGAGAGTACACCTAGTTTGTGAGGGATGGTGCTGTGCACAAGGACACTTTAACATTTAGATCAAGATTACAGGGCCACAGAAATGTTAACATTTTTCCTTTTAGCAAAGTTGTATTTACATTTAAGAATAGATATAGGTTATCTACAAAATAGCTGCCACCCTGTTAATACGGTGGATATTAACCACAGCTTGCTAACAGAAAAAGTTCACAAGATAACTTCAAGACAATGAAGGGCTGGCTGATCTGATAACCTGATTCCAGGAAAAAGAAACACGAGTTGATCACCTGAGACATGCTGAAAGGACTGGCTGACCTCTAAANTGACCTCTACAAAGGTTTCCTCCCTGCTTTTTGAACTATTGATTTAAGCTTGCTGATACAATAAAAATAGTACCCAAAACCCCTCTGCAGAGAAAAATCTAAATAAAAGGCATTGTCTCATGCTCTACTGGGCTCCAGCTGCAATTCTTTTTATAGACACACCCAGCTGCAATTCGCTGACAGCCCGCAGAGAGAGAACGTGCATATTGATGCATTGAGGTCTCGGTCTGTGTTTGTTATTTTCGCCGACCCTCTCTCTCCCTTTTCGGGTACCCACCCCTCGCTGAAGCTGGACTTCGGCAAATACATTTGGGGATCTTTGAACTTCCTGAATCTGAAGATCTGTATCTTTTCCTATACCTGGGAAGTTTTCTTCCACTATTTTGTTGAATATGTTTTCAATGCAATCTCCTTTTTCCTCCCCTTCTGGAATACCCATGACTCAGATATTTGAGTGCTTAAGGTTGTCTGATATCTCTCTTAGATTTTCTTCAATGTTTTTAATTCTTTTTTCTTTTTTTTGTCTGCTTTTGTTATTTCAAATAGCCCATCTTCAAGGTCAGAAGTTCTCTCTTCTGCTTCTGCAAGCCTGCTGGTTAAATGCTCTGTTGCGTTTTTTATTTCTTTTTATTTATTTATTTTTTTTGTCTTTTTTCGTGTCCGGCAACGGATCGCAACCCTCAGTGTCGCGCCCGTACCGGACCGGGACCGGCAACGGGATCGTGACCCTCGGTGTCGCATCCGCACCTCACTCAGCCAGTGAGCGGGAACCGGTCTGTATGTGGGATCCGAACCCTCGGCGGGAGCGCCACCATGAGCAGCGCACTGTAGCAGTGCGCCACTGGGCCAGCCTGCGTTTTTTATTTCGTTGAATGAATTCTTCAGTTTGTCAAGCTCTGCTGCATTCTTTTCAAGGCATTGATTTCCTTGTACATTCCTTCTTTCAGGTCCTGTATACTTTTCCTCATTTCATCATGTTATCTAGCTGTGTTTTGTTGTATCTTATTTAGATTCCTTAGAATTATGACTCGAAATTCCTTGTCAGACATTTCAAGGGCTTCTTGTTCTATAGGATCTAGAGCTTGAGAGTTATTACCCTTTGGTGGTATACTTTCTTGATTTTTCATATTTCTGGTATCCTTCCTTTGATGTTTAGTCATTGTGGCAGGGGGGTTCACGGCCCACTGGTTCGACACTATTGTCTGGCTAGGATGCTTCTGGGGCTGCCAATTTGTTATCGCTACCTCAGTGTCTGTTCAGTTGCCCACTTGTGCCTCAGGTGTGTGTTTGCCTCAGGTCTTGGGCCTCTCCGGGGAGGCGCCACTCTGGTTGGCATGCACTCCGCCAGGCTGGGGATTGTGTCCAGTG
>NW_007728272.1:111256-113190 GCF_000696425.1 Galeopterus variegatus | reverse complement strand
GAAATTCCTTGTCAGACATTTCAAGGGCTTCTTGTCCTATAGGATCTAGAGCTTGAGAGTTATTACCCTTTGGTGGTATACTTTCTTGATTTTTCATATTTCTGGTATCCTTCCTTTGATGTTTAGTCATTGTGGCAGGGGGGTTCACGGCCCACTGGTTCGACACTATTGTCTGGCTAGGATGCTGTTGGGGCTGCCAATTTGGCATGGCTGCCTAAGTGTCTGCTCGGTTGCCCACTGGTGCCTTGGTTGTGTGGTCACCTCAGGTCTTGGGCCTCTCCAGGGAGGTGCCCCTCTGGTCAGCGCACACTCGTCCGGGTTGGGGATGGAGTCGGGTGGCGTCAGTGAGGCCTAGCTGCTGGGTCGTGTGCTGGCACTGCAGGGCACACGGTCTCCACGGATCTTGGGCCTTTCCTGCTGGGCACCTCTCTGATCGGTGCGCACTCAGCCGGGCTGGTCATAGAGCTGGGCAGTGGCAGTGAGGCCTACCTGGTGGTTCAAGTGCTGGCACCGCAGGGTGTGTGGTCTCCGCAGATATTGGGGCTCTCTGGCTGGGTGCCTCTCTGATCGGCATGCACTCGGCTAGGCTGGGGATGGAGTCCTTTCCATGAACTTTTTGAAGTACCCTCATGTACACACACACACACACACACACACACACCAGCCTCATGCTTTTTAAAGGCTGCATACTATTCCATTGTGTAGATATATCATAATATAATGAATCCTTCCCTTATTAATTTATGTATTGGTTTCTTATTTGGGCATGATATAAAATATGCTTGGCATTAAACATAAGTCCTTGTATTAGTATATATTAGTATACTAATGGAAAATTTCTGAAAGATGTCACTGGATTAGTAAAGCATTTTAAAATAATTTTTGGCTGTTTGCTAATATAAGGTCTCTAAAGAATGCTACTGGATAATAGTTTTTCTTGGAGTAATTAACATTAGATTTTTCCAATTTGGGGTGATTAATTTGGCCTTTTTTGTGGTTAGTATCATTCAAGGAGATTTTAAAGTATTTGCATTTTTATAAAAGCATCTTTAATATGGAAATATTGATGGACTTTTCCAATTTAGTTCAGTCAGAAATTATTGCCTTAGAATTGAGAGTCAAATAAAAATTAAGTTTATATTTTAATTGTGCTGTTAACTACTACCTACCTCTTATCCTATTAAGATCCTAATGAAACTTGAGATTTTTATAGACACACACACACGCTATATAAACAAACAGTGTTCAAATTTTGGTTTTATATCATCCTAGCTTTATGATGAGAGATGTACCACTTAAATTCTCTGAACCTCAGTTTCCTGTTTGTAAAACTTTGCAGGTAGTGACAAACAATAGAGATAAAGTTCATAATGAGTCTGGCTTAGTGCCTGGTACTTATCAGGCACCCAATATATGAGATTTTTAAAAATTCATAAAAGAAAAGTACATTAATTAAAAGTAAATAAATACATCACAGCATGATAGCATTTTTGAGTTTGAAAGGACCCTGGAAATGGTTTAGTGCATCACTTTGCAAATTGAGCTCAATGGACTTTAGTGTTTTGGGGGGTGTTTTTTAAATTTTTTTTAAGGTCTAAAAAACTACTGATTTGGTCCATTGGTGTTTCAGATTTTGGTGGTTCTTTACAGGCAGCCACATCAAGACTGAACTGTTCTCTGATTGGTCAGTTAAGCTGCAGTAATGGCTTCAAAAACTCACTTATCAGCAACCTGGAGCAGCCCCTAAAACACCTCTGTAGGGAACTCTATAGTCCAACTCAAACATTAAACTGGTGTGGAAACTGAGACAGGGATGTTAATGTTGTCTTTTTCTAGGTCACATAGAATCACATATGTCTCTAGAACCACAAGTCTGAGACTAGAATTGCTGTTTTCTGTCTCCCATTCTGTTGCTTTTTTAATTATTCTGTTAT
>NW_007728272.1:107766-110092 GCF_000696425.1 Galeopterus variegatus | reverse complement strand
TATATCTTAATATATAGTAGATATCGTGTACAGTAAATACAGTAGTCTTTCATGTTGGTTTGTTTTCTAATGGAGAAATGTGGACTGGTTGAAAATAATGTTAGAAAGCTTTACAATTGGATCAGTAACTACCCAGAGGGTGCAGATAAATAAATAACTGTCAATTTGGAGAGCTTTCTTTGTGAGTGCTTTCGGGTGCCATCTTAGGCCCTGTCCCTTTCAGCATGTTTATTTGTGAATTTGACCAGATTCCTGAAGGGCAAGAACAAGTCTTATTTGATTTCGTATTTGTTGCAATATTTGACACCTTGTGTGGCAAAGAATTAATGTTTCTTAAAGGAGTGAATAGATGGATGGATTGATGAAATAAAGTGGCATTCATGACAGGCTTAGAAATAGGAGGGACAGCTAATTTGATGAATTACAAGATCAAAATTGAATTGATCTCCNCTTAGAAATAGGAGGGACAGCTAATTTGATGAATTACAAGATCAAAATTGAATTGATCTCCCGAGGCTCAAAATCTGGCCCAAAACAAGCAAGACAAAATTTATTTTATTTTATTATTATTATTATTATTATTATTTAGTGGCTGATCAGTATAGGGATTCAAATCTTTGACCTTGGTGTTGTCAGCACCATGCTCTCCCAATGAGCTGACTGGCCAGCCCACAAGATAAAATTTAATGAGGTTAACTGATAAGTCCTTGATTTTTTTGTCCATCTATTTTATGGGTACCATATGGGGAGCCCTGGCTTGAAAATAATTAAAGTCAAAAAACAAAGTATAGGGTTTTAGTTTATGAACCAACAATCATATTGATGCTTAAAAAGTTAACAGAAGGGAAAAACAGTTTACCAAGTATGGTGGTGGCCCAGTGTCAGGAGATAGTAATACTCTAATTTTACTGGTCAGATCACTTCTAATAACAGGTACCAAATTTTAGGTAACAAACTAACATGTAGAGAGCAAACAGGATAACCAGGGGGTCAATAAGTTGGCATTATAAGAAACAGTGGAAGAAACATGGAACCATGGATAAAATTAAGGGAAAACATATCATTATTTAAAGGACTGTCACGTGAAAGAGGAAAAATAGATTTGCTTTTGGATGTTTCTGAGGGCAATACAAACCTAATGGATATTGCTAGGAAACTTCATTCATAAGGAAGAGCTTCCTGATAATTGGAATTATCTGATAATGAAATTAGTGCCCTTTGAATTATTGAGCTTTTTGCCACCAGAAGTATTTATGCAGAGGCCGAATGTCCACATTCTAGGAATATTGTAAAAAGCATTCTTATAAGGTAAACTAATGAGATGACCTCCAGAGTCCTTTTTTACACAAAGGTCTCAGTCTTCAGAATTGAACTACAATGATGTGAATAGAAATTAAAACAACTGATATTTATAGACCTTGTTTAACAAATACAATATTATTATTTAAGTGCATACTGCTTTATTAATTAATAAAAAATACATGAAGGTAAAATCAGTTATCCTTTGGGTTTGTTTACAAAAATTTTTAAATTATATTAATCCTTTATTTCTCTCTGTTAAAGAGTTAGAATTTTGTGATACTTCCTTTTGGAAAAAAAAAATTAGGTATTTCTAAGATTTTTGTATTATTAAAACATTTGTTTAAAGACATTTNAAAAAAAAATTAGGTATTTCTAAGATTTTTGTATTATTAAAACATTTGTTTAAAGACATTTTGAAATTTACAGTAAAATAGGGAGGAAAATACCCATAGTCCTATCAGCCAAGGATAACTGCTATTTGCATTTTCTTCTTTTTCCATTTCATTTCTTTTCTTTAATTTCTTATCTTTAATTTCTTAAAGCACTTTTAATTTTTTCTTATGAAATATTTTGAACAAATGGACAAGAGAATATTTAGCACATTCATGTAGCTACTTGATATTTTGCTATTTTTGCTTTAGATCTTATTTTTAAAAAATAGATGTTATATTAAAGTTATTTCTCCCGCCTCAGAAGTAACTACTCTTCTGAAGCTATTAGATATGTTTTCTTTGTAACCATATTATTTTTTATTTAAACATATTTTTAGAAATTGTCTTTTTCTTTTTCATAAGTAGTATATGTAGATTGTAAAAAGAAAATAGAGAAAAAGAAAATAAAGACAACTTTCTTGTCACCCAGAGACCGCCACTTTTAGCATGTTAGTGTGTATCCTTCTGGATCTTTGCGTGTGTGTATTATGTATATTATATATAAGGAAATTTTCTTCTGTTACTGAATTGCTAGGATTTGTGTTTTAAAGTATGGATTGTATTGAATTTTACCAAATGCTCAAATGCCCTTT
>NW_007728272.1:104354-107026 GCF_000696425.1 Galeopterus variegatus | reverse complement strand
TTTGTGTATTTTTAACATTAAACTACTCTTGTCCTTTGCTTTATTGGGATAGTTGCCACTTAGTTGTAATACAATTTTATGCATAGCTGAGTTCCTTTTCCTAATATTCGTTTGGGATTTTTTCCAACAATATTCATATATAAGAATGGCCTAGGATTTTATTTTTCAAGCTGCCCTTATCCAGTTTTGATACTGAGTTTATAAAAATTCTCATCAAGAATGACTTGTAGAGTTTTTCCTTCTTTGTGATCTCTTTTATAGATTTTAGAAGGTAGGGATATCTGTTTCTTAGAATTTGTTGGATTTCACCTTGAAACCTGGATTTAGTGATTATTTGTGAGTTTGTTTTTATCTTTTTGTTTTTTCTGCTTAACCACTTCATTTAGTAATTATTAATTGATTCAGGTCTTTACCCTTTTTCATTTATTTAGAGTAATTTATATTTTTCTGGAAAATTTCATCTCAGATTTTGCATTTGTTGGTATTAAGTTTTTCGTAGTATTTATGATTTTTAAAATATCTGTCATTTCTGTAGTTATATCTCCCACTTTTATTCCTAATATAGTTAATAGGTGTTTCTTCTTTTTCTTGTTAAAGCTTGCCAAAAAATTAGCATATTTAGAAACTGTTAATTTTAAGTTCAGAATTGAACTTAAAACATGTTCAGGATTGTTTTACCTTTCTGGTGAATTTTTCTTTTAATTATCAAATAATAATAACTTCTTATCCCTCCCTAATAATACTTTTTTTTCTAAGGCCTGTTTATTTGATCTATACCAGTTTTCTTTTGGTTAGTATTTTTGCCTAATAATTTTTTTTCTTTTGGTTTCTACTTTTTTCTGTTAATATGCTTTACTTCTGTGCTTGTACAGTATTTGATTAATTTTTTTAAAAAGGATCCAACCGACCTAAGAATATCTTTTCAACAAAGTTATTAACCTACTTATTGTGACTACTGAGATACTTGAACCTATGTGTTATCTTTAAAACAAAATTATTATAATCTTTTTTCTCTGTTTTTTTCCTCCTTCCTGCCTTTTATGCTTTACCCTGCTTGTCTACTGATTTTAAAGTGACAATTCTATTTCCATTCTTTTAGAGTTTATTCTTAAGTTTTTAAGCTATGTGTACTTGAATTAAGAAAGGTTAAGGTAATTAATATCTCTTTTCTCAGACTCTGTCAGGACAGTAGAATACTTTCTCCAGTCTCTTCTCATGTCATCATCTATATTATTGTTGTCTGTTTTAATTTGTATTACTTTTAAACCCTTCTTAACTTTTTAGTAGTACTTACTGAGTTTACCACTGTTTCTTGTATGTCCCCATTGCTCATGATTGCTTCTTTCCTTAAGGGTTCATTTTCTTTCTTACTGAACTACAGCTTTCTTTCAGTGAGCGCTTCTGGGTGGCAAAATGTTTTAGTCTTTGTCTGAAAATATTTTATTTTATCTTCGCTCTTGAATGATAATTTTACTGGGTCTTGCTTGGATTCTAGGATGACAGTTATTATCATTTGGAACTGGAGTATATTTTGTCTCTGGTACCTTTTAACATTTTCTCTTTGAGTTTAATTGTTTCTTATTTTGCTCCAAAATATCTAGGGATAGTATTTTTTTTAATGAAATTTTTAATGGAAATAATTTCAAGCTTTGAGAGTTGCAAATCTAAAAATAGTATGTCACTTCTATACACTTTACCCAGATTCACCAATGTTAATATTTTACCCCATTTGTCTTATAATATGCGTGCATGCTCTCTCATGTGGTCTCTCTGTGTCATACACACATACGCACACACATTATTAACTATTTGAGGGTTAATTGCATATATCATGCCATTTACCTCTAAGTACATCAGTGTATATTTTCTAAGGACAGGGATATGATATATAACCATAGTACAATTGTGGTTGTACTATGATTTACATTTATACAATAATTCTCTGTAATCTACTGTCCATGGTACAGTTTTTAAGTTGACTTAATAATGTAGTTTGTAGTACTTTCCCTCCTCCTGTACAGGATCCAGTCTAGAGTCAAGTACTACGAGTTGTCTAGGTCTCTAGCCTTCTTTTATCTGGAACATCTCCAGAAAGTATTTCCACATACTTTTGTTGTTTTTTTTATGATGTTTACATTTTTGAAGAATACAGTTTCCCACCCTTTTTCATTTAATAGAATATCCTCAATTTTGCATTTCTCTGATGTTTCTTTGTGATTAGACTGAGGTTTTTGCATTCTTGGTGAGAATACTGAATAGGTGATATCATTTTCTTAAGATATCATAACTAGAGGCACATGATGTTTACCTGGCCTTCTTTGGTAATGTTAATTTTGATCACCTGGCCAAGGTGTTGCTCGTTCCCCACCACCACCACCACCACCACCATATATACAATGACTGTTCTTTCAGTGAAACCAATAAGCAGTCTGTAGGGAGGTACTTTAAGAATATGTCAATATTTTGTTCCTCATCAAAATTTAGCATCCATTGATGATTCTTTCCTGATCTCTCTGTTCTTCAATTCTGGACAATTCTTAGCCTTTTATTTTGTTTTGTTTTCAATTTGCTTTCCCCCTATTTTGTCATTATCTTTTAGACTTTTGTTACATTATAAAAAAGCAGTTTGTAAAGAATATGGGTGGTCAATAAACATGAAAATGAACTTCAGT
>NW_007728272.1:101980-103285 GCF_000696425.1 Galeopterus variegatus | reverse complement strand
TTTTTTTTTATTTGTAAACTTCAATTTTTTACTGCTTTTTTTTGATGTATAAAATTTTTCTAATGCCCCTTTGTTGTCATTCCCTCTTGCCAATCCTGGCCCGCCAATCCTGTCCCACCAATCCCCAGCTATCTGCTTTTTATCCCATTCGTTTACATTTTCAAAAATTGTTTCATTGTAGCTTTAATTTACATTTTCCTTATACCTAATGATATTTAAGTGTGCTCATTTGTCTCTGCATATCTTCTTGGTGAAGTATCTGTTCAGATATTTCCTCCATATTTTACTGAGCTGTTTGGTTTATTACTGAATTTTGTGGGATGGATATATGTATAGATTTCTTGATACAAGTCCATTAGCAGATAGATGATTTGCACATATTTTCCCCAGTCTACGGCTTATCTTTTCATTCTCTTAACAGTTTCTTTCAAAAAGCAGGAGTTCTTAATTTTGATAAAAATTTAACAAACTTTATTTCTTAATATTTACCCTGAGGAAATAATAAAAGATATGCTTAAAGTTATATATATATATGTATTAGTAAAATGTTCACTATAGGAAAAGTTGGAAGCATCCTAATGTTGAACAGCAGAATTTGTTTAAATAAATTATGATAATCTACAAAATCGAGTACTATTCCATTGAAAAAAATTGCAGTATTAAATTATATTGACTTAAAAAGGTATTTTTTTATATTATCTAGTGAGAAAAATATATAAAAGCTTCAAATTATATACACCAAAATGTTGGCAGTGATTATCACAGGGTATTGGGATTATACCTGCTTTTGATTTTCTATTTTTCTTTGTAATTTTAGAATACTTTAAAATAATTACATTTAAAATATTACGTTTGAAATAAATGTTTATATATATAAAAGGCTTCTTTTTTTAATCCAGAAATTAAGAATGGTTATAATAACTTGTCATTTTAAAATAAAATATTTTAACTTAAATTCTTTCATAAACCTCATGGAACATGTTTGAAGACCATGGAAGTGGCTCTTATTTTTATCTAGAGATGCTTTGCAAGGTACTGCCTGCACCTTGAACAGCACTGTGTAATTTTAGCTGCCTTGCTATGTAATTATTTGCCCAAGCAATGATTTCTGAAGCCTGTGTTTTCTGAGAGCTCATCACATCCTCTGTCTGTCTTTGATCCCAACTTAAACGACTGTCCACTTGTGCTTCAGGCAAATGCTTAAGAATTTATTTACAAATCATTGTGTAAAACAAGGAAAGTAATATGAGGCTAGGTACCTTATTAAATTGTAGATAAATCTATTTCTCAGTTTATTTTATGTTC
>NW_007728272.1:98037-100683 GCF_000696425.1 Galeopterus variegatus | reverse complement strand
TCCATATTTGAGAGATGCTAATTTTTTTCTCTCTGTGGCTAATCGTGGATGAGAGTTAAGACAATACTAGCTATATCCGTAGGAGTGAGTAGAAAATGATGTTTGCCTTGCTTGTTCTCATTTTTTTTTTTTGCCAGGACATATTGGACTTTTTAGAAAAAATCATTGCTCTATCCTAACCTAAATGTGCTAGAGACATTCTTTTTTATAGTTTGGTAATTATAAAGGAAAACTAAGCCAGGTATATTTCAATTTGGTAAGCAAAATACCAGTTGACAAAGTGAGGGGTTTTTTTTTGTTTTAAACTAAACTCTACCTCCTTAATTGTATTGAGTTTGTTTTCAGGAAAAGGAGAGAGAACTGGATATAAAAAACATATATTCTAATCGTCTGCCAAAGTCCTCTCCAAAGAAAGAAAAAGAACTTACATCGAGAAAAAATGGTATAGTAGCTATTATTGCTGAAAAAATGATATTGTAGCGTTTACTTATTAATGATAAAATAAATTAATTCTGAAATGGAAGGGAAGGGAAAGGACCTCATTGAAATTAAATGTATTTTTTACAATTTTAGTTTCCCTATAGTTAATTTTCAGAAATCCTTTCATCTTTCTCTGTTTTTTCCACTTAAGATCATTAAAATTATGTTTTACATATTTTTTTGAAATTTTCTTATATTTTTAAAATTTTTACATAAATATATAAACATACCCCAGCATAGAGAGAATATTATAATGAACTTTTATTTTTACTTTGTTTTACTTTTCACCAGCTATATTTTTTTCTAGTGTATTTTAAAGCAAATTTTAGATGTCATTTCATTTTACTCATAAATATTTTGTATTGTTATGCATTTTTTAACAAAATATATATAATTTTAAAAATAAAATATATATAATTTCCCTCTTCTGTGAATTGTAAGAATTTTAAGACATAAACTTTGTAAAAGCTTAATAGCATTTACAGTCAGAATTGTCCCCAAATCACATAATTGCTGGTAAATCCTAGAAACAAAAATAGTAATAGTGAATATTCATTGAGCTGAGCAAAGTATTTTATTATTTCACTTAGATGGTGGATATATACCAGTTGAATTCCATATATCTTAGCATTGTTCGGTGCAATTAGAAAAATTCTTTTATAATTTTCATTATAGCTGCATGCCAGAGTGATTTTATAGAGCTGTGTACAAAAGGAGTACAAACCACTGAAGACTTCAACCTGGAAGGATTTCCTAAAACACCACAAACAATTACATGTTATGAAAACAAGTGGGAAGAACCAGAACGTCTTACTTTGGTGAGCTTAGAAATATGATTACATACCAAACTCTGGGTTTAAAGTTATTCCTAAAAACACAATATCAAATATAGTGCTAAATCTGTATGAAAATGCAACTTGCCTTTGAAAGAAAAAGGGATAACATCTGTGTATTTATTAAATTCCATTTCATCTTGCTTCGGAAAGATTGTACCTTCTGGACTGGGGGTAGAAGAAAGGAATTTACTTTCTAAGTTTCTTACCTTTTTCATCTACCCAAATAGTCTTAGAAAACCCTCAATGCTTTTATGTTTAATAGCAAATTACAGTAGTTTTCAAATGATTTGTTAGAATTTGACTATATTTAATTTTTTGACCTCCTATATAGGAGAATTTTACGAGTTAACTGAATGTGAATAAGGTAATTACAGTGGAATCTGACTTTATACCATTCAAGTTAGAGTGGAATTCAGGGTGTCTGTGTTGGCCCTTCATTTAAAAGGACTCTCATATTGAATAACTGGAAGATCCCTTTTTCTAAGAGGGTTTTATCTTTTGTGTTTACAGTTTAAACTCTAAAGAAAACACTGTATCAGGTTTCCATCACATTTCATATAATGTTATAATTTTGTACCTTGTAACCTTGAGATCTCTTCTTGTGGTATAAAACAGAAAGGGTGGACTGATTTGGTTCCTCTGTGTACTCTAGTTTGGTTTTTTCTTTATTTCATTTTTTGTTTTATAATTTAGACAAGGTAGTTGTATCTGCTAAGTGTGTTTCTTCCTGTATTTGCTCTATCATTGATACTAGATCATGTTGATTTATATCTTTGCAATGGTAAAGTGTACAATAATGTACACTTACAATAATGTAAGCTCTTAACTTTAAAGGATAAAAAAAATTGGCTTTATATTATAAAATTTAGCAAGAAGAGCAGCAACCTGATATAGTAAGAAGAGGATAGCCTTGGAATTAGCTCTGCATTTTAGTTAAATTCTGGTTATAACATTTTAGTCGTTTGACTTCTTGGAGCCTCCATCTTCTCATCTATAAAATGGGGATGAGTTACTTATCAGGGTTGTTGTAATGACTAATCATAAAGTTTATACAGTTCCTGAGATTGTAAAGGGCCTCAGCAAAAGGTAGCTTAGTTAGAGTACAGGCTAATTTGCTATTGGAAAGAGACTCAATACACTGGCTCAAATAAGATACAAATTTCTTCCTCTTCTAGTAGACTGAAGTCAGTGGATAGTCTAAGAGTAGTAGGCAGCTTTGTTCTGTGGTAGCCATCCTCTGTCTTACTGATCTTCCATTTTAGAGTGTATGTAGTACTCTTCCGTGTGGTTGGAATTGGCTCACCAACCCTGTGGGAAGGCGGAATGAGGA
>NW_007728272.1:94898-97575 GCF_000696425.1 Galeopterus variegatus | reverse complement strand
GTAGTACTCTTCCGTGTGGTTGGAATTGGCTCACCAACCCTGTGGGAAGGCGGAATGAGGAAGTGAAGGGCAAGCAGCTTTTGTTTTTATAAATGTGTTCAGAAGTTGCACACATACCTCCACTCACCCTGCATTGGTCCTGTCTAGCTTCTAGGGAGGCTAGCTAAGTGTAGCCCCATGCCCTGCTTAAACTCAAGGGATTCTGTTACTAAAGAGAAGAAGGTGAAAATGATGGATACTAGGGGACCATTCTTTACTAGCAAGTCTTTACTAATAATAGATACTTTTATTTTTAAAAAGTGCACACATATTTGAAAGTGGCCATAAGAGACAAGGACATTTAAGTTTATAATATAATAAAGATAATAAAACTTATTAGTTGGGGGTGTTGGGCATAGTATAAACCTGAAAGATTCAGTGTAATTGTCACTGCCCATGTTATAGTTCAACAACATCTCAGTTAGTCACTACAGTGGGTTAAGAGCCATTTCTGGTTAACTGAATTAGTCAGATTTTGTTGTGAAAATGTATAAAGCAAGGATACTTCTGAAACTTGTCTCTTCAGAATTTTGTGTGGGGTATTAGTTTTACTTTGATAATATATAGGTTTTTTATATATCTTATACATNTTTAATTTCTAACTTAGTTGGTAGTTATGCTTAGTGGAAGATAAATCTATGATGTTTAAATAGTTTTCCCCCCTTTTCTATATGTGAACTTGCATTTTTAAAAAAATGTATAATAGAACGTGGAATCCCAAGAGCGAGATGAACATGAAGAAGTGGGGATTCTAAACCCAGTTGTGGAAAGAGAAGAAAAATTCGTTAAAGGTCAAGAACTCCATTTTGTAAAACAGGAGGTTGAGAAGCTGGAGGATGGTAAGAAAAAGAGTTTGTTTAAGCAAGTGATGTCAGCATCCTTTGGGAAAGAAAAGATTAGCGTCCCCTAATATCTTCCAACTGTGAATTGGTTATACAGAATGAGAAGAGGTTGATGCAGTGGTAGGGGATGGTATATCAGGAGTCACAAACATTTGAATGAAATTATTAAGGAAAGAAAAAAATTGAAGACTGTAAGTCGGTTGCTATTTGGGGTTAGGGAATAAGGATAAGTTACCTTCAGAAAATTTGCATGACATAGAATTCAGATGAGAGAAAAACCATATTTTTGGTGTATTAACTAAAGCTTGATGAAGAAATAACTGAAAAATAACTGTCTTTATTGGCTTAGCCTTGAGAATCTATAGTCCATAAACTAACTTAAACCTAAAAATTGAGTTGTGAGGTCCCAAATATATTCCTATAATTTTTCTTTGGTTTTAATGTGTCAAGTAAATCTTTAATGTGTTTAACCATTAGTGTGGAAGTTTAGTGAACCAACTCATAGTTTCAGATACTGGAAATAAGGTTCAGGAATAAATTTATTTCCATCTGGATAAAATATCTTAAAGTTATGGTCAAGAGGGATCCCAGACTCTAAACTTTTGAATGTATTCTATTAGTTATACAGTAGCTGCTTATAGAGAAATCCTTTTATTTTCCCTTGAGCTGAAGTTTAAGGAACATAAAATCATGACCGAATTGTTGCTTAAATTTGTGTGTGCATGTGCAGGCATGAGCATGTATACAGTGTAACTGTTGAAATAGAAGCTATATTTACAGCATTGATGGCAAACTCACAGAACAAGATGCTTTCACACATTACAGAATAGAAAATTAGGTATTATGGTCAGTTCTGTCTAGGTAAGGGAAAAAGGAATAAAGTAGTGGAAGACTGTTACTTGTCTTTGTCCTTTGACTGATTTTTTTTTCCTGGAGTCTATATGGAATGATCTCTAACATCAGTGAGACTGTATGCCATTTACTAAAGTTACCAGATTTGTAGTGTTATTTATTTTAATATTTAAAATTTTTTCATGTGGGTGTAATTTCAGAATTATAGAAAAGTGACAAGAAGAGCCAAAAAATTATTTAAGAGTGAGTTGTATACCTCATGCCCATACACTTGAATATTTCCACATGTACTTCCCTAAAACAAGGGCATTCTCTTGTATCATTCCAACATAGTTTTCAGCTTCAGGAAATTTAACTTTGATACAACACATTTATCTAATCTACCATCTCTATTATGATTTTGTCAGTTGATTTACGGCATTTTTTTCCTTCTAGGACATGACCATGAATTGCATTTAGTTTTCATGTCTCTCAGTGTCCTTTAATCTGGAGCAGCTTCTTGTTTGTTTGGTATTTTTAATTATATTTTGTGAGATTAACATTTTTGATGAATATGGATGCATTTTTAAAAATAGAATTTCCTCATTTGGGGTTTGTCTGAAGTTATCTCTTAATTAGATTCAGGTTAATGTATCTTCTTCAGAAGAATTCACATACAAAAGTGATGTCATGTCCTTAGAATATGACATCTAAAAGTTTAATTTATTTTTAAGTTTAAAATTCTTTGCTCCATCTGTCCATTTATTTATTCATCCCACTGTCCACCACTAAGTATATGGTACTATATTAGTTATTAAAAAAAAAAAGCAGAGAACCTTCTCCCCCATCCCTATATTGAAGAGCAAATTTTTTTTCTGTAAATGTGAATCTTAAATGCGATACAGTTAAATATATTATTTTCTAAACCTAGAATATCAAGTATAGAAATGGAATTTATGATTTCT
>NW_007728272.1:92598-94145 GCF_000696425.1 Galeopterus variegatus | reverse complement strand
GTTAAATATATTATTTTCTAAACCTAGAATATCAAGTATAGAAATGGAATTTATGATTTCTATCCTCACTGTACTTGTAATTGCCCAAATCAGATAAAGACAGTTGTTTTGTAAAAGATGGTAGTTGAGTTTTCATATTTAAAAATATTGATTGCTATAAAATCCCATTTTTAAAATTTGATTTTATACAGAATGGGAAAGAGAAGAACTTGATAAAAAGCAAAAAGAAAAGACATCTTTACTGGAGAAAGAAGAAAAGCCAGATTTGGAAACTGGAAGATACCAAATGGAAATGTATCAAATTCAAAATATTGATAAATTGGAAGAAGAGGAAGAAGAACGACTAAAGAGAGAAATGCTACTTGCTAAATTGAATGAAATCAACAGAGGACTCCAAGACTCTCAGAATCTAAAACGTCCTTCTTTGCCATTGCTCCCTGATTTGGAATCAAAGCTGTCCTCTCCAGAGAGAAGTCCCCAAAAATACATGTTTTCTGAATCCTCAGAGAAATTATTTAATGGGCATCATTTGCAAGACATCAGTTTTTTAAATCCAAAAAGAGAGAATCAGAATCCAGGAAATATTAGAAGCCCAGCCTCCCCAGATGAGTTTGCATTTGGTAGCTATGTACCTTCATTTGCAAAAATAGCAGGGAAGTCAAACCCATTTAGCCAAAATAGTGGCCTTTTGGATTTCCAAAGAAACAGTATGGAAAAACTTAGTAAAGACAGCATAGATTTAAGTAAAAGAAAAGAGAAAAAAGCTAATCTGATGGAACAATTATTTGGTACCAGTGGCAGCAGCACCATTTCCTGTAAAAATGATGACCCAATTTTTCTGGCTGCCAGTAAAGGAGACTTTGGCCCTCCAAATATTCTCCCTGGGGATAAAAGCAGCAGGGGTAGAGAACGTGATGAAGATGAAGACTTTTTCTTCAGTGAAGGAAGAAGTTTTAATCCAAATAGACAGCGATTAAAACATGCAAACAATAAACCAGCACTAAAAGCAGTTGATTCTGTAGAAGATGAAATTGAAGAAGTAGCACTAAGATGACTGACTAGAATACATTTTTTCCAATTGTAAATATTAAAATATTTTAATACAGTATTTATTATAAACATCTAGACTTTTAATGCTAAAATGTCCGTATTAAGAAGGACTTTTTAATAGCTAAATATACTGCAATTAAAATGAAGTAGATCATATCCACACTACATAGCTACGTTGCCAAGAATGAAGGAGGCTTTTTGAATGAAACCAAAAATAGAGATGTATCTTACCTCATCTTGACTTTTTACTTACAAATAGATTTTATCTCTTAAACCAGCTCTATGGGAAGTTTTACTTCACTGGAGATCGTATTCATTTCCTACTTTTATCCCTATTTATTTATTTATTTTTGGCCATATCCTGAGCTAAATACAGTCTTCCCACTGATTATCAAATGGAAATTAAGGGCCAAAGGCCCTGTGTTGGGAAATGTAGCTCCCAGGTGGTGGAGAACCAGTGCTACTTGGGAGCTCTTCCCTTTATGGCTAGGGGCAGG
>NW_007728272.1:90756-91680 GCF_000696425.1 Galeopterus variegatus | reverse complement strand
TCCTGAAATCACTTACCAACAACTCTGCTAGCGTTATTAGGTTGAATTCAGGGGACATTTCTCTGTTTGCCTGGACAGCTCCCCTCTGTCATGGCTCTAAGAGGCTTGAGTACAGTGTAATTTCTCTCCTTGTTCTTTTACACTCTTTGTATTTCAGTGACTGGGTGTAAGATTTCATACCAAATACAAGGAATAGAAGAAATACATACCAAATGTGAGGAATAGAAGAAATTCCATCCCAATATAGAAAGATTTTCAACTCAATTATGTTTATAGAGTAATGCAATTTGGAAATTTTAATATGTACTTTTGAGATTTGATCTTGCCCTCAAACCAAGGAGACGACAATAATGTTATACTATTGGACTTACGGGACTGATTTTAAAGCAACCTTGGATACAAGTTTTTTAGGTATGGGGCTTCTACCTTGCTGGTGGATAGTTTTCTTTGAAATGCATTCGTCTTTTGGCTGTTTGTAGTTTGCTTCAGCAGCAAAGGAGTTGATGATCTTGGATTTATGCTGGCTATGATTGGTCTTTGAGAAGCAGTAAACAGCACCAACCCAGGAGAAAACACTGTTAAAATGAGGAGTGGTAGAAATAGTGGGTCAGGAAGAATAAAAAAATTTAGATTGGAACTTATTCTAAAATGAGCTGTTTCTTTTCTTTTTTCCTTTTTTTTCCCCCCCAAGAATTTACTGTGTTTTTGCTCATAGTATGATTTCTGAGACCAAGCATAATACAGATGAGGGAAAGAGTTACTGTTTTATCTTGAGTTCTTATAAATGCTTATTATTGAATATCATTTTATGACTATTTGCCAAGACTTACCTCGTAAGTCTCTAAGTAAAAGATATCTCACCTATCATCTCCTATCATCTTCTAAATTGTGTCTCTGTCATTTACTGGGAACAGAATCTTCCCA
>NW_007728272.1:88547-89470 GCF_000696425.1 Galeopterus variegatus | reverse complement strand
TAATTAATCCTTTCACCCTTAATAGCTATCGTAATGGCACATACTGTTCATAATATTTTTTAAAAAGATGAGGGTAAGGAGGATTAAATTGAATCACAGAATAACCACAAACTTATGTCATTCCTGACTTGCTTATTTCTGATCATCCTCTCTGTCTCATTTCTAGACATACTAAGCTGCTAGTGTCTCTGGTGTTTGTTAGTTGGGTAGAGCATGCAAATCTGCCTGATGAAAAGGGAAGGGAATTTATATCATAGTGGCGATATGGATTTTTAGGATTAAAGAAGGTATTATGTATTGTCAAGAAGGAATCTGCCTTTGAAAGCTTTTTCCCTTTTACAAAATATACAACCCTCTTACATTAAAGTCCCCTTTTACATCATTTGAAAGTGTTCTGCTTTTATTAAAGAGCACTTTTTTTTCATTAAATATTTGAGTGTTTCCTGGGTGCCCTGCACCATATTAGGCGGCAGAAGAACATGGAGAATAAGCAAGGCAGGGCGCCTGCCCTTGCAGAGGAAATGAAGAGCTCGGTGAGCCAGACTGCATGTGGCTCCACCCCTGCCCTCCCACCACTCCCTGTGTATCCTTGGACTGTAGCTTCCTGGTCTATTATTGGTCTTTTATAATATTTCTGGTGGTTATGAGTAAATGAAGTACTTAAGTTACTGCTTGGCAGGGTGCCTGGCACACTATAAGCACTCAGTAAACATTAGCTACTATTATCATGGCTAATTATGAGTTTCTTTTAGGGAATAACTGAAAAAAATAGAGCATAGGTATGTATATATAATACATTGACACTATACTTTGCACAAGATATAAACAGAAACAGCTTCTAACCCTTTCCAAATTATCATAAAAGTTCATTACTAGATATATTGTGTCTCTTAGATCTGCACTTAGAACTTTCCTTACTGTAT
>NW_007728272.1:85583-87361 GCF_000696425.1 Galeopterus variegatus | reverse complement strand
TTGAGAAAAGGGGAGAGCAGTTATATTTGCTGACTGCCAGGCATGGCAGTTGGTGTTTTTTGCTCATTAATGCCTCACATAGCTATTTCCAAGTAGGTACTTTATTATTACTCCCATTTTACAGTTGAGGCTATTAGATAATTATAATTGACAAGTTACACAAGTAGATTGCATTCAGTAGTCTCAGTATAAGAAGTATAAAGAAATAAAATATTTTAGAAAGAGTTTTGCATTAGTACTCTTTAAGTGGTAAGTGACAAACAAACTAGCTGAAGCAAAATAAGGGAATTACTTTGGGCTTGAATCTAGAAAGCTTAAAAAAGTGTGATCCACCTCTTAGTCTTGCTGGGTCTCATTTTCAGATAAACTTTACAATTGGTAATGTTATTGCAATTGACAGCCTCAAACCCACACCATGTCTTCATCTGGTACTCCTCCCAAAAGAGAAAGTCTTTCCTACAAATCTGGCAGAGGACTGGCCCAATTTATGCTACGCGCCCACCATTAGGGCTGGTAGTCATATGCAGGGGAAGGGTGAACTCCGTACTCTTACCCCTCTTCGTGGAATGAAAAGGATTTCTGTGGAATGGGGGAGGCATGGTTCCCCTGATGAAGGAATTTTGAATATAAAAATATTAACTATTTTCTAATTTTTTAAATTTAAATTAATGGCTCTTATGCAATAAACATTAAAAAACTCCTCATGGAATAAGCATTAGTTACTTATTCAACAGTCCTTATCCCCAGGAATAAGGGATTTCTATAATAAGATATGATTACAATCATGGAGTTGCACTGTGAAGTTCATTGGTTATTAAAGGGTGAACTATTTCAGCAATAGGTAAGATGAATATGCAAGACGTTTACATTTAAGAGTTTGTAGAAAAGGCTTAGAGAACCAAATATATATTTTCCCCTACGAAATGCTACATTTATGAAATATACATCCATATATTAGTGAACATATTCTATCTCAATCTAAAACAAAATAAAAATTAGAAATGAGCAGCCAGGTTAGGGCAGAAAAAATATTGAGTTTGTGGTCAGTAGTTAGGTTGGAGTTTGCCACTTACTAATTACAACTTTGGTCAAATAATTTAACTTTTCTTAAGGTTCCTCAGATGTGAAATGGGGTTGATCATATCTCACAAGGTTATTGTGAGGGTTAAATGAGATAGTATAGTTTTGAAAGAACAGAGTAAGTTATATAATGAAACATGTAAGTAGAGGGAGAGCATTATCTACTCAGCATTTTATAAAAATTTCGGTATCATCCCAAGCTTTTTTTTTAGCAACAGAAGCTTGTCTTAAAATCTTAAAAACTAAATGTGTTATGCCATAATCTGCCATCTTCGACTGAAGTGGGTCTTGTCTTTACAGACCCATGCAGAGGTTACAGTCTTTCATAGAAGGTGCTTTGACTGCTGCTTTTGTGAACAAGCAGCCTATGGTAGAAACTGTTGCAGTTTTACACACATAGTTTTGATTCACCAGCCATTTCCATGGAGGAGTAATAGATACAAATCAGGAGCCCAGACTGCAGTCTGAAAGAGGACATTAGAATTCAGAATGGAGCCTCCCTGCCCACTCTAGGAGATGCCCTAAATACGATGGCCAAAGGCCACTGTCTCTTTTCTTCTTAACTGACCTGAATATCAAATATCAGATTTCCTGTCCCAGTTGATATTGATCCTGGCTAGACATAGTTTTATACATTTTTTAAAATACTTTCACACAATCTATTAACAGGATATCATAGATGTCAGAATTTTTTTTTT
>NW_007728272.1:50487-84696 GCF_000696425.1 Galeopterus variegatus | reverse complement strand
GGGATTGGAACCCTTGGCTTGGTGTCGCCCGCACCACGCTCAGCCAGTGGGCGCACCAGCCATCCCTACATAGGATACGAACCCGTGGCCACAGTGCGCCAAGTGCCGCTGCGCTCCCAGCGCTGCACTCTCCCAAGTGAGCCACGGGCTCGGCTCCCCCAAAATCTTAAATTTAGCTTCAATATTGCTTCTAATCTATGTGATATCAGTAATATTTACTCTCCTGAGCACTTACAAAGGAGCTCCTTCAAGTAATCAGAAATCTGCGTGCTGTTTATCTAAAATAATTTTCGGTAGAGAAAGAATCAATATAGCCAAAAAATATAGGCCAGGAAAATCTGTTAGTGCTAATGCTTCACACAGTGTGACCAGGATCCAGAATATAGAACAATGGAGCCCATAACTCTGAAGTCTAGTTTTACATGTCATGCACTCTCATCCCAGGGACGGGTTAGTCGTGTTTCTCTGCATAATAATCATCGTCTTCCTCTGGAAGAACAGATTCAGCATCATTTAAGTAGCCAAATTTGCTTTATACTTTAGGCAGTAGTTTTCAAAGAATTTTTCCCAGATCTGCAGCAGTGTCCCCTATGAACTTGATGGAAACATCAGGAACTCTTGGGGTGGGTGCCAGCAATCTGTATTTAAACAAGCCCTCCAGGGGGTCCTGATGCAGCTTGAGTTTGAGAACTGCTATTCCAAGGTAACTATAGTGGTGAAGGGGCATTCCTTAATATACAAAATGGCTCCCTGTAGGGTTTTGCATATTCAAATGTTTTTTATTCAAAATGTTGTAACATGTACTTGTACGTATTTGTGGGGTACAGTGTGTTGTTTCAATACATGCGTGTACTGCACAATGATTCACTTAGGGTAGACAGCATAGTTTTGTATCCATTGGTCCACCACTTTTCCTTTTTCCCATCCTGGCCTCTGGTAACCGTTATTCTACTCTCTACTTCTATGAGAACCACTTTTTTTTTTTAGATTCAACATATGAGTGAGATCATGTGATATTTTTCTTTTTGTTCCTGATTTATTTCACTTAACATGATGGTTTTCACTTCCATCCATGTTCCTGCAAATGATAGGATATAATTTCTTTTTATACTTGAATAGTATTCCATTGTGTATATATACCACAGTATTTTTTTATCATTCATCTGTTGATGGGAATTTAGGTTGATTCCATCTCTTGGCTATTGTGAATAGTGCTGTGATGAACATGGGAGTGCAGGTGTCTTTTTGATATATAGATTTCATTTACTTTGGACCCAGTAGTAGCTGGGTCATAGGGTAGATCTATTTTTGAAAAGTTCTCTGAGGAAATTCTGTACCGTTTTCACCAGTGACTGTACCAATATACACTCCCACCAGCAATGTAGGAGTGTTCCTTTTTCTCTGCATTCTCACCAGCATTTATTTATTTATTTATTTATTTATTTTTGTCTTGTTGATAATAGCCATTCTAACTGGAGTGAGATGATATCTCATTGTGGTTTTAATTTGCAGTACCCTGATGATAGTGATGTTGAGCATTTTTTCATGTGCCTGTTGGCCATTTGTATGTTGTTTTGTTTTTTTTTTTGAGAAATGTCTGTTTATGTATTTTGCCCATTATTTAACTGGGTTATTTGTTTGCTGTCACACATCAGACAAGGGGCTAATATCCAGAATATGTAAAGAACTTAAACCCCTTGTCTGATGTGTTGTTTGCAAACAGTTTCTCTGTAGGTTGTCTCTTCACTTTCTTGACAGTGTCCCTTGCTGTGCAGAAGCTTTTTAGTTTGATGTAGTCTCATTTATGTATTTTTGCTTTAGTTGCCTGTGCTTTTATAGTCTCACTCAAAAGAGTGCTGCCCACTTCCATTTCATGTTGTGTTTCCCTTCTGTTTTCTACCAATAGTTTCATAGTTTTAGGTCTTAAATTTAGGTCTTTAATCCATTTTGAGGGTTTTTTGTGTGTGTCTGGTGAGAGAGAGGGGTCTAGTTTCAATCTTCTGCATGTGAATATACAGTTTTCCCAGCACCATTTGTTGAAGAGGCTGTCTTTTCCCCATTGTATATTTTCGGCACCTTTGTCAAAAATCAGTTGGCTGNGAAGAGGCTGTCTTTTCCCCATTGTATATTTTCGGCACCTTTGTCAAAAATCAGTTGGCTGTAGGGCCGGCCCGGTGGCGCACTGGAGAGTGTGCTGCTTGGGAGCGCGGCGGTGCTCCCGTCGAGGGTTCGGATCCCATGTGGAGACCGGTTCCCGCTCACTGGCTGAGCGTGGTGCGGGCGCAACACTGAAGGTTGCGCGATCCCGTTGCCGGTCCCCGGTATGGGCGCGACACCGAGGGTTGCGATCCCGTTACCGGTCAGTAAAAAAGACAAAAAGGAAGAAAAAAAAAATCAGTTGGCTGTAAATGTGCAGGTTTATTTCTGGGCTCTTTAATCTGTTCCATTGGTCAATTTGTCTGTTTTTATGTCAATGCCATTCTGTTTTGGTTACTATAGCTTTATAGTATATATTGAAGTCAGAAAGTGTGATGCCTTCCACCTTACTCTTTTTGCTCAGGATTACTTTAGTTCTACAGGGTTTTTTGTGGCTCCATATAAATTTTACGATTTTTTTTTTCTATTTTTATGAAGAATATCATTGGTACTTTGATAGGGATTTTGTTGAATGTGTAGGTTGCTTTGGGTAATATGGACATTTTGATGATGCTAATTCTTCTGACCCAGGAACATGGAATATCTTTCTATTTACAATAGCTATCAAAAAAATTAAATATCTAGGAGTAAATTTAACCAAGGAAGTGAAAGACCTCTACAATGAAAACTATAAAACATTGGTGAAAAAAACAGAAGAGGACACAAATAAATGCATGTTCAAATCTAGCACTTTGGGCTTGTGGTCACAATGTGCAGGTATTGTATATGGACTCATTTTTGACCCCTCACACTGCACACTGTATGGACTAGAAAGAAACCACTCTTTTTTTTATGACTACAACCAGTTGTGGTCTGTAATTGTTGGTTCTCTGTGGTTAATATGCTAGAAAATTTGAACTAGTCAGGAAAGAGGAATTCTATTGGAACAACCAGCACCAAAGGATTAGGTGGTTTGTATGGCATTCCTCTGTTATAGTCTATAATCCCTAAACTTTCAGAAAAGCCTTCAAAACATTGTTCTTATAGCATTCCCTCAAGAAAAACTAATCAATGTGGCTTAAATTTGACGTTCTTTGTGAGTGTACATTTTGTTTTAGCAACAGGTTTCTTAAAATTTCAGGCTTTTGAAAGTTTGAGAGAAAGAGTGTGTGTGCGTACGCACGTACACTTAATGGTCCGGCAAGTAGTATTTGTGCTTGAAGTTTAAAAAATGTTAAATATCTAAAAGAAATTAGCCTATGTATTAGTCCATCTCTGTTGGTTATAACAAATACCTGGAACTTGATAATTTACAAAGAAATAGTATATTTTATGGCTTACAGTTTTGGAGGCTGGAAAGTCCAAAGTCTAGGGAACACATTTGGTGAAGGACTTTTCTTGGTGGTAATTCTACAGCTATGCAGGGTATCACATGGTAAAATGGCAGAAACAGAGAGAATGCTAACTCTTCATTCCTTTTCCTTCTAATGCCCTCAGAACCACTCCCATGCCCACCATTAAACTATCAATGGATTAATCCCTTTACTTGGGCATGGTCCTCACAATCTAGTCACCTCTTCAAGCCCTCACATTTCAATTATCATAATAGGATTTCCCACCCTCAACAGTTACAATGGGGATTAAGCTTCACTCAGTTTGGGGGTACATTCAATCCACTGCAGCCTACATAAAGAGAATATTTTAAATAAAAAAAAAAGAAGACAGAACCCAGTATTCAAATTTCTCATGTGTCCACTTCTCAACATCTGTGAAGACAGATATATATATAAGCAAGAATTCCTATGTACACACAGAGGAAGTATTTATTTACTAACAAAGTCAATCATGTTTTCATGAGTTTGGGTTTTGTTTGCTATACAAGGTCTCTATATGTCTGTCTTTGACTTCCTTGATTTTTGTGTCTATTACAAAAACAAAACAAACAAAAGAAAACCCCCTCCTCATCTAGAGCAGACCTGTTTCTGTATAATCTGCTTATATGGTGCAAAGTATCGGGCCATGTAAAACAGTAATATTGATGATGGGCTAAGGGCATGGTGGTGAGGAAAATAGCTGTATTTCCAAATGTCTACTCAAGAGAAGTATTTTTTTCCCGGGTTCAGATCCTATAAAATGCATCAACACTAGAAAATGTACATTTGAACAGACTGGTGAAAATGTAGTGGGGTTGCAAGTTTCAAATATATCTACAAAGCTGTGATTATCCCAATGTAATTTTGGCCCTGGGACAATCAGTCTCTTAGAGTGATTAATATATAAGTATTGGTCTGACACCTTCACTGGAATCAAAACTTTATCAGTTTCCTTGCTTAATGAGAAACATGTTCCAGAGTAAACAGTTCTCATTTAGTTATGAAATTCTTCTTTTACTTCTCTTCACCAGTAGTTCTCATTTTCAGCTGTAGCTTAATTTCTGTTTCTAAGTATCTTTTTGATTAACTGCAAAGTTTGATGGAGTCCAGCAGCATAATTAAATCGGTGTACATTGTCAGTTGGGTTTTTCCTTAGCTGCTGAGAGGTTGCTAGGATACTCTCTTAAAGATACAATTCTCTTGATTAACTGCAAAAACCAGATTGCCTGAGTAACATTTTTATTAATTCATAAAAATACAGGTCAGGATTGCATTTAAATTTATAGCAAGAGGAGTGCTAAATTTCTATGGATGCTTTTAGTATTACAGAAATGTGTTTAGGTATACTTACAAAGAATGTGTTTTGAATAACAATTTAGTGGATGAGAATTAGTCATTTTTATTTTAGGGAGAGCATTCGTTTGGGTTGCTGAGTGTATGTGAATTTGAAGCTGAGAGAATTCTGTATTTTAAATCACCAAATGGAAATACATCTATGTATATATAGTTCTGCAAAAATCCTATTGTGTTTATTATTATTATTTATTGGTGTTTTTAATTCCAAAATTTCATATAAACTGCAACCATTGTCCCTAGTTGATTTAATAAATAAAATCAAAAAGTTTACAAGAAAAATGGAGCTTCATGTATAATAGTTTGATGTGACATGGATAATTGTTTCAGAGATTAAGGACTGGCAAATGACTTTAACTGGGTGGCATTTCTTCTAACAATTGTTTTTTTGGCTAACAGGTTTGAAAATAACTGTCCCTGAATCTACTTACTGTTCGTGATGCAGTTGTCCATTTATTCTTTCATTTAACCATCGTTTGTGGAGCTCCTATTGTACATAATGCAGTTTACTAGAAATCATAATAACAATTGTTTTTTTGGCTAACAGGTTTGAAAATAACTGTCCCTGAATCTACTTACTGTTCATGATGCAGTTGTCCATTTATTCTTTCATTTAACCATCGTTTGTGGAGCTCCTATTGTACATAATGCAGTTTACTAGAAATCATACGAGGATTTTTTAGATGGCAATATGACATAAGATTTTCATTTTGGAACAGTCATTATTATACTAATGTGCAAGATGGATTAAACTGTTTAGGAATTGCAGATAAGAAACATATATGTGTATTTGTAATGAATGAGTCAGTGGGAATATACTACTGTATGTAGACGGATTGTAGAGTTATTTATGAGAGAATTGACAGCACTTGGTAATCAATTGGATGTGAGAGAAAGGGAGAAGAGGCCTCCAGTAACAGGAGATGACAGTGACACTGACTGACATGGAGACTATGCCAAAAACAGATTTAGGAGGTAGGGGTTGATATATAGGTCCTTTATAAACATGTTGATTTAGTTGTGGGATGTCCATATTGACAAGTCCAGCAAATAGAAGGAAGATCTACACCAGAGGTACTGATTTGGGATCACACATTTGAGATACTGAATCACATATCTGTAGAATTTGTAGCCATGGATCTGCACAAGTTTTACTTGTGAAAAGCATGAATACAAATTAATTTGTTAATTAATTAACTTCATTAAGAATAAGAATTTTTATTTTGTATTTGCATAAATTATGGAAGCATTTCAAGAAACCAGTGAAAAGAGTTTTTATACATGTGCATTTGTAACTGGTTGTATTAGGGACAGAGAAAGGAACAAGAATTTACTGTATATCTTTTTATATCATTTTGATTTTGAACCATGGAATGTATCACCTAAGCAAAATGTAACCTAGGGGTTAATGGAATTGCTCGGCCTTTCTCTATTCTTTCCTCTCTTCAAATCCTTCAAGGTAAAAATGTATCTTTTTTAATAGTAGAGACTATCAGTTTTTAAACGTTTTTGGGAAGAAGGGGAATTATTTGATTTTTAAAAGGCTTTGATCATTGTTTGCCTCTGCTAAACTATCCAAAAGGGATTAGAGATATTTTAAATTGTTTTTCTATTGCTACAGAAGAAAGAAGTTGATTGAGAACAGGCAATACAGATAAGCAAAAGGACATAAAATTAACCTATAGTTTTACCATCTCATTTAGAATGCCACTTTTATTGTGTGTGTACTCCTGTGTGTGTCTATTTCTAGACTTTGTATCTTGTTCTAATGATCCTTTTTTTTGCGCCAGTTCCACAGATCTTACTGTTGCATCTTCTTTTTTTAATTAAACATTTTGCTTAGGTAATATATTCCATGTTTCAGAAATCAAAATGATATAGAAATGTATACAATAAATTCTTATTTCTTTCCCTGTCCCCAAATCTAACCAGTTACAAATACACATACATAAGAACTCTTATATTGGTTTCTTGAGAATCCTTCCAGAATTTATGCAAATACAAGCTATATTAANTTTTTTTTTCACCCCCACCCGAGAGAATGGAGGCCACTTTGATGTGGGCGCTTAGCCTGGTCCCTGTCCCCAAATCTAACCAGTTACAAATACACATACATAAAAACTCTTATATTGGTTTCTTGAGAATCCTTCCAGAATTTATGCAAATACAAGCTATATTAATTCTATTCTTCACCTTCTGTAAATAAAAGGTAGCATATTTTATACACTATTGTGTACCTTGGTTTATTTTTTAGTTACTGTATTTTTTATTGTGATAGTCTTATGTGTCAACTTGGCTAGCTACAGTACCCAGTTATTTAATCAAACACTTATCTAGAGAAGGCTTTGTGAAGATAGAAGCAGAGATTGGAGTTATGTCTACAAACCAAGGATTGCCAGCAACCACCAGAAGCTAAGAGAGAAACATGGAACAGATCTTTCCTATGACCTTCAGAGGGAATATGGCCCTGCCAACACTTTGATTTCAGACATCTAGTCTCCAGAACTATAACAGAATAAATTTCTGTTGTTTTAAAGCCACCCGGTTTGTGGTAATTTGTTACGGCAGCCCTGGGAAACTAATACAGTGATCTTTTCATATCATTACATAGAAAGCTCTTCCCTTTTAAAAATAGTTTCATGATATTCCATTTTTATGGATATACCACAGTTAATTTGCCAGTCAATTTGCCCATCAAAGGGCATTTGGGTTGCTTCTGATCTTTGCTATTACAAGCAATGCTTCATTGAATGACTCTGAACATCATTCTCATGTATGTGTAAGTATATGTGTAGGAAAAATTTCCAGTAGTGGATGGATCAGTAGGTATATCATTTGTTATTTTAATAGATACTGCAATATTATCCACTATGGTTTTAACTAATTTACACACTCATCAGCAATATAAATGCCTAGTTTGCCCTCCTGATAGACATCTTAATATTTGTAAAGAAATTTGTATTTTCTTTACTAAGTGTGAAATTGCATTTAATAGCCATATATTTCTGAACTGCCTGTTCATATCCTTTTCCCATTTTTCTTTTAGTTTATTGATCTTTATTTTTAGGATTGATTTTATATTAAATAGATTAGGCCTTTGCCCGTGGTATGAGTTGGAAACTTTTTCACCCAAGTCATCCCTTGTCTTTTGATTTTGCTTCTTCTGTTTATTTTCTTTTCACCATGCATACTTTTTAGTTTTTATGTAAAATTTATCAGTCATTTATTTTTAATTATTCTATGGTTATAAAGGAATTCTCTCTTATTTTCATCTAAAACTTTTTTTAGTTTCATTTTTCATACAGTTCATACTAATATGTACTGTGAGATATGACTTTAGCTAATTTTGTTTCCAAATAGCTTTCCAATTCTCCTGACACCATTTATTAAATGACACCATTCCTTCTTTGGCATTTGATTTGATATTCCACCTTTATCATATACTAAATTATTTTATGTGTTTCGATCTATTTCTGAAATTTCTATTCTGTTCCACTGGCTGCCTGTCTATTCATGAGCCAATATCACCCTATTTGAATTTTTGAAACTATAAAATTTAGTATTTGGTGGTGCTTGACTCTCCACCCCATTGCTATCTTAAGTTTTTCAGAGTTTTCATTGAGATATATATACATATTTTTAAAATTTTTTTATGAACAATTTTATTTGCATGCAGAATCATCATACCATATATATTTACATGTGTATTAAGTTTGAGAAATGTATATGTCTGTATACATCAGATTAGACCACAGAGGTATGGTTTCTAAAAGCTTATTAAAGTAAAACCTTGGACAAACTGGAGAGGGGAGAAGGAGAAGGTGGAGAGTGAAGATGGACTCAGTTTTTACTATTATACAGACTTTTTTTTTTTCTTTTTTGCCTTATTAAACTTTAGAATCATTTTATTTACTTTTTTTTAAAGGAGAAGGTGGAGAGTGAAGATGGACTCAGTTTTTACTATTATACAGACTTTTTTTTTTTTCTTTTTTGCCTTATTAAACTTTAGAATCATTTTATTTACTTTTTTTTTAAAAAAAGCCTTTTTGGTATTTTTATTAAAATAATCCCAAATTGATGCTTTTGTAATGTTTGGCCTACCTGTGTAAGAATACAGTATGTGTTTTCATTTGTTCAATTCTTCTGTGTGCTTCAGTAATGTTTTAAAGTTTTGTTGTAGTTATTGTTTTTGTGTAGGTCTTGTACATTTCTTGTTAAATGGATTCCTACGTTTTTTATCTTTTTTGTTGCTATTGTAATTGTAGTCTGCTCTTTCATCATATCTTTTATCTGATTACTATTTGTATATGTAAAATCTTTTTTTTTTTTTTTTTAGTTTCCCAGATGTGTAATCATTTTGATAATGACAGTTTAACTCTTCATTTCCATTTTACATCTAATTTCTTTCTCTTGGCTAATTGCATTGGCTCTTTTCTCTACCGCAGTGTTAAATAATAATAGTGACAGTGGTCATAATTGTCTTGTACATAATTTTAGTAGGAATGCTTCTATTGTTTTTCCTTTAAGAATGATGCTGACTTTTGGGCTGAGATAGATTTGATTTATCATGTTAAGCAATTATATATCTTTTCCCCTTTTACTTGAGTCTTTTAAATCAAGAATGATAGTTCAATTGTTTTTCAAATGCTTTTTTGGTGGCTAAATAGGATTATAAGATTGTCTCTATAGGTCTAATAATGTGGTGAATTATTTTAATAGAATATGTTTCTATTTCTCCTTATAGAGGCTGTGATTTTTGTTATAACAATATGCAAGAGCGTTATATGATTTGTAAAAGATTCATAATTACAACCTCACTGTAAATTGTGACATTTAGCTTTATGAAAGTCCTTTTTTAAATAGATTATTTACTACTTTTTGATCTGAATTTTCCCCTTTTTTTGATATTAATATTTTGATCCTATTTTTATATTTAGGGGCATTTGCCTAGTATTTATTTTTAACCTTTCTGGATCACTTTGTTTTAGGTATGTCTCTTGTTTAAAGCCTAGAGTTGGATATTGTTTTGTGATTCAATCTATAAAATCTGTCTTTCAATATATTAACTTGACATTTATTGATATTCAGATCAGTTTTATCTTTGCTCCATTGTATTATTTTATGTATCTGTTTTAGCAGTTTTTAAAATGTCTTTCACTATATGGTTTGGGACTTTTTTGTCTGTGTGTGTATATGTTTTCCTGGTATTAAGAAAGGTCTGTGGTATTTTTTCT
Organism: Galeopterus variegatus; assembly: GCF_000696425.1. Classification (NCBI taxonomy): domain Eukaryota; kingdom Metazoa; phylum Chordata; class Mammalia; order Dermoptera; family Cynocephalidae; genus Galeopterus; species Galeopterus variegatus. The sequence continues at coordinate 74,600 of NW_007728272.1, read as the reverse complement.
AGTGCCTAAAATCTTTAGCCCTCTATTACTTTGTACAGTATCTATTAGTTCCTGATCCAGCAATGTTAAAAATTAGTATGTTTCTTTTCCCTGACCCCTTTTCTCCAACAACAGATTTTAGTTAATAATACTGTCTTTCTTATTCTTTATATTGTTAAATATTATTATTTTCCTGCTACTTGATTCATAAGCTTTAAATGATATCTTTAAACTCTAAGGTATTACAGGTGAGGTTCCTGATACCATCCTGATCTGCTTTCCAGGACCGTGCTTGATTTGCTTTGTCTTCCTGGGAAAAGGAAAGGTGAGCCTGAGACAATAGCTTGTGTACAAGTAGTTGATTTGGGAAGTGATTTTAGAAAGGAGGAGTGTGGGATGAGAGAGAATGAAAGAGGGCAAGGGGAGAACTCCAACACATGCATATGCATTAGTGAGTTGAAAAGGACATTCTGAGGACTGTACTGAATGTGTCTTGGAACTGTCTCCCCAAGGGACAAACGGGAGAAGTATTTCTCCATTGATTCCCAACTCCCATCCCCACTGGTTGAAAACATTAACTTTCCCACCCTTCCTGGTTGAGAATCCATGAGTGCTGAATATGACTCACCCTTAAGGTGAGCTGCTATCTGCACAAAACAGGTTGCAGTTTATGTGAAACGTTTGCCTCAGGCATAGCTGGAATCAGAAGTGAGACCAAGGGGATGTGAGGTGGTATACGAGGCATCTGATAGAATTTATTTTAATTATCTGAAACTGTAATTTTAATCATCTCTTTGACCAGAGGGTTAGGATTATTTGGTATTTCTAATCCATTTTTAATTTTAGTTTACCATTGTTTTGTTTTATTAATTTTGGATTTAATTATTTACAGAGAATACGGCAGGTAGAATTGTCACTTTTTGGAATTTATTGAGATTCTATTTGGGGCTTAGTATGATCAAGTTTGGTAGATTTTTCCATGAGTACATGAAAAGAATGAGCATCCTCTGTTTGTAGAGCACAAAATTCAATACTATTTTTCATTCAAATTCTCATCATGTCTTCGAATCCTGTATCTCCTGTTCTGCAATTTGTCCTTTTGCTCAGTTAGGGATTGATCAAAGGTGAGCGTTAAGTCTCTCTTTTAGAATGTGCTTTTGCCAATTTCTTCTTATATATTGTTTTAACGTATTTTCATTAAAGTTAATGGCCCCCATTTTGGAGGTTTGAAGGGTGTTAATTACCCACAGCTCTCTCTTTCCCAGTTTATAAACGAATTGAGAACAATACTCAGAAACCAGATTGGGATGAAATATGAGCTTCATTGCATGATAAATTGAATTGGATTGATTTAACTTGGATTTTTAGCCAAAATAGACTTTCTACTTCTCATTCACTTTAACTATTTAATCATAAATGAAGTAGACAGGATGTGAAAAGGTGGTAGCCCCAGAAATCCTGAATAGCAGGGATAGGGGCAACAGTGCAGCTAGAAGTACATGCTAAGGAGCATATCTTGGAGCCGTGTCTGCACAGCAGTCACACCATTTTACTGTTCATTCAAGCGGCTTGGGTGGGGAGGAGCTGAATTTATCCAAAGCCACATGAATTCTACATTCTGTGATTCAGGGAGGTTTCCTCACAGAGCTTATGTTGTTTTCAGGTAGGTGGCTCTAACAGTGTGTCAAAGAGGGGAAGCCATGCAAGCACAATAATCCTTTTCCGATGTCACCAAGTAAATAAGTCATCCCTGTGGCAGGAACAAATGAGAGCAAAGGGAAGCACTTCTGGAGGCTTGGGCCTTAACACTTCTGAGAGATGGGGGATTTCCTATTTCACGGGAGGTGGGCACTCAGAGAGGGAGAAAATGGCATCCTTCCCCTCTGTCATTGCTGTGTGATGTTTAGCAACATAAAAATCTCCATTTTGCTCCAAAGAATTTCTTTTACCTTGAATTTTGTTTTGGTGTTGATATCAAGATCCCCCACTTCTCTTTGTTATGCATTTCTTATATTTTTGCCCATCCCTTGATTTATTTTATGTTTTCTGTATGATTTTATTTTTGATAGATTCTTATAGTGTAAATTTTGATTTTAGTGTAAATTTTGATTTTTTTAAAGGCTAATATGAATGGTTTTTGCCTTTTACACTTATAAATGTCACTACTAGGTTTTAACAGTAGCCATCTAATATTAGGATTTTTTTTCTCTATTAATTTTTTTCTCTTTATTAATTTGAAAGTTATTTATCCTAATACGTTTATATTACCTTAGCATTAAGTACTTATTTATTCTTTCATTTATTTAGGTTTTTGCCTTTTACACTTATAAATGTCACTACTAGGTTTTAACAGTAGCCATCTAATATTAAGATTTTTTTTCTCTATTAATTTTTTTCTCTTTATTAATTTGAAAGTTATTTATCCTAATACTTTTATATTACCTTAGCATTAAGTACTTATTTATTCTTTCATTTATTTAGTTCTTAAATTTTTCTGTCATGGTCAAAGATGAACCCAAATCTGTTGACCCATTTAGTAGAAGATATAAAAATTAGCATACTTTCTTCATTCCTTCTTTCTCACTTCTTAGATTTTGTTGGAATATTATAGAATTTAAAAATCATATTGCAATTATTTTACTTTATCTTCCCTTTCAAGACTTTTGCTTTATATGTATACTAAGTTTAATAATCATATTAACAATTATTTGGGCTTTAACTTGTATTGGTTTTACTGCTTACTGACTTTTCTATATTATGTTTTCACTTTTTTAATTTAGATCTTTTGTTTTTGATGTTTCAAATATTTCCTTTGTAAGTTATATTGACACTGTACCTTTCCCTCAAAATTAGGTAAATTAGCATTTCCTAAATAATGACTGTCATTCCGAAATGAATTTAGGAAACAGTGGGATAAACAAAATTAAACATGCTTCTTTCTTGCAAGCTTCTCCGAGTCTGTATTATGCAATTACAGATTATGGACCTTAGGGACATGTATCATTTCCCAAATTTGATACCACTCCCACTCTTTTGGTACTTAGTGTTAAAAAGAAGAACTGTTATTTGTGTTCAAATTGACACCCCTTATTAACTTCTTGGTTTGCCTAGATCTTATTTCTTTATTACTGAAATGAAAATGTCAACAGGACATGTTTATTGTAGGTCTCTTTTGTTTTTTTCTGGTACTTTGTGCATCAGACAGAGTTTAGTGTGTAAAACAGAAACCACTCCAGATATTTTAAACATAAGGGATTTAATACAGGGAGCAAGTTGCTTATGAAATTAGAAGAGCTGGAGGAGCAGGTTTCCGAGAATGATTCATAGAGCACTGGTTGACTGACCCACTGAGGGAACCACAATCAGGAGGCCGCCCGTCTTCGCGAATGCATCGTCACAGCTACAGTTCAGGGAATAAAAAGCCAGAAATAGAAAGCCACTATTACCACAACTGCTGAAACTGAAACCCAGAGTCTAGTTCCTGCTGCCCCGGTTTCTGCAGCAGCTGGAAACTGTACTTGGGATCTCCACAGTCTTGGTTGCCAGCAGAAAAGTGCCCCAAATGGGAGGAAGATAGCCTGCAGAACCCTAGATCTAAATAAGTCTGGGAAATGTAATTTTTAGCTTTCCAGTCTTGGATGCTTTGAAAAAGCATAGTTTCCTGATTGATAGAATCTTAGGCTACTGGGGTGAACTAGTCTAATGGAGGACAAATGCCACTTCCCAGCTTCTGGGTTTCCATCTCTGAGAATCCTGGATGTTCAGTTCTCTACTTAGGAATCATCACATTTTCCCTTTCCAGGAATTTTTCATGAGGATGATGACAACCGTTCACAGTGAGCAGAAGCAATTAGGGCTGAAGTTTCCGTACCAGCCAGTGATTGACCCTGTAATGGGTAAGACTCCAGAAATATTCCTCAGGATTTAGTTTCTTTCTCTTTATCAGAAGACCCAGTAAGTTATTCTTGCCGTGAATATTCTGGACCAAGGTTCACGTAGGTAAACAGTCCCATTGATTCCTGCCAGCTCTTCTTTCCTTGTCCTGTCTCAGAGCACTTGAAAACTGTTCACCAGGGGTCCTGCTGCTCTGGTCACCAAAATGCTGCTCAAATTCAGTAAAATAGGGATAAAATTTGTAATATAAATTTATATATAAAAGAGGGCTTTCATATATACAGGTCACTTTCCTTTATCTGATTGATGTAGTACCCAAGACCTGTCTCCCAGGACATCTGCCCCCATCCTGACGTGTAGCAGAATCCTATTATCTTGGCTAGTTTTCCTGAACAGCTAAAAGATTCTGTGGGTGTGTTCCTGGACATTTTATAGGAGACACTTTAAAAGATGCATATTTACTCACTGCTTTTCCTCACCCCTTAAAACCACAAGAAAATTCTGTCCTTTTTAGCCTAAAATTCTTACGAAGACAGTGGCTACTTTAAGCTATCTCCAGAAAGACTTAGAGAAGAGAGTCTAAGGGGAAGCACTGCTTATCTCCTTCCATGGATGTTTGTTATTTTATCAGATTGCCTGGTTGACACATTACACAGGACCAAAAGGAGACTGGATAAGTGACATAAAGCAAAGAGCAGAGGCTTAAAGTGTGAAAGGTGAAGGTTGTTAGCTAGCAGTGTCCTAGGGCCCAATCCATTAACTCTTCCTTAGTTTCCCTAGCAGTAAGTGGGGATAATAACACTTACCCGGCCTAGCTTGTGGAGTTGCTGTTCATGCCATATGTGTATGTGTTTGAGTACTGATGACCATACAGTGCAATATGGTAATAACAGGAAGGTGGAGCTGGCTTGTGAAAGTGAGAAGACTCAGTCGTTCTGGGCTTCAGCAAGAACTCAGCAGCCCCCTCCTCTGGCCCATAGGCTGTGGCTGATGAAAGGCACTGAATGCAGATGGCTTCTCTGATGCTCAGTTGTACGTAGGTTGTGCCTGCATTGCTCAGACTAGAAACTTCCTTGCTCATTCATTCAGAAGCCCCCATGAGCAGGAAACTGCACCAAGACCCATCCTTTTTTTTTTTCTTTCCTTTTCTCTGAGTAGGGCCTTGATTCCAGAAGAGAATTCTGAAAATGCTGAGAGAAGCCTCCATATTTCCCACCACACACTGGAGACAGGGCAGTCAGACCTTCAGAACTCTATGCCTGTCCAACCAGCCACTGTGCTATGCTATGGCGATGATAAACTCCTTAGAAGTACATCTTTGGCACCTAAAGAAGTCTCTTAGCTAAAAAGGAGGGATTTTAGTGTTACCTCCTGCCCTGGAGATTTAAAGGAATCTATACTGTCTGGGATCTGGCTTTACTAAGAGCCATTTTTAAGGAAAACCTAAATGAACATTTAAAGCCCCTTTTAACTCTAGCCCGTGAAGTTCGAAATGAGTCCAGGGAGACCTGTGAGTCGATGTGATGTAGTAGTAGAATTGAGTCAACTCCTTCCAGCAGCTCCTGCACCCCTGCTGCTCTGATGACACAACTTTTAGCTTTGGTCTTACTTTGAGGAACCTGCAAAGAATGATTCTATTTGCGTTAATTCTTCAGACTGATGTGTCACATCTAATTAAGATGGTACAGTGTTATCACCTTGCTCTACTAACCACAGCTGTCTCTGCTAAAATGTGCCATTTAACCTGGATTGTCCAAAAAGATGGGGAATGGCTTTGCTGACAGTGGCTGATGACACAGTATCATCTTAGCAGACTTTTTATTTCAACTATTATTTGACCTAATACATCTTCAACCGTTTTAATATTCCAGTCAGTAAGCAGAAAAATGGATATTGGAAAATTAATTTTCCCACACAATCTTACTCATACTCCATGAGATTTTTTCCTTGCTCTGCTATTATGATAGTTGTTCTGCCAGCCTCACAAGGTTACTGTGATGCTCAGGTGCAGTAATATATTGAAATGTGCAGGATAAGTTGTCGAGCATGCTACAGTTGTACGTGCTAAGTGCCAGCCTAACCTGTGATTTTTATTGTCTGTTAAAACTGAACCTGAACTCTGAAAGAAAAGTCTTAAAAATTTATACAATGTGTAGTTTTGGTAACAGAAGAAATGAAGTGTTTTTCATTCGCAACCATCTCATTATGACAGTAACTCTGCTGCAGCCATTTATATCTGGAATTACCTATCATCTGAACTTACTTTTTATGTCTCTAAGGCGGATATCAATCTCCAAGACTTACCCTGCTCCTAATCAATAATAACAATATAAGGTTTTACCCAACATTCCTTGTAACATTATCAAGAAATTTGTGGATGGTTCTCTGTGTATCATGCAAAATGTAAGAATTACAAAATTAGACGGACAAATAAAAAATCAATAAGTATGTCACTTTTTGAAAAATTCTCATGTTTCAGCCAGATTACGCTGCCCATCCTCTTCTAATTCAGTTGATTTGGCTGTCTTCACAATACTCAGGTTTTCAGCACTTGCTCTGGGCAAAAGGTGATGAGGCTTTCTCTGCTCTTGATTCTGCACATTTTTCCTTCAGTGTAGAACATTTCCAAGACACCTACTTGGAGCAGTGAACAGAAACAACTAGGGCTGAAGTGGCTCTACCAGCCAGTCCAGAATTGGGGTAGACATCTGCTTGTGAGACTTATGACAAAGATGGCCTGCTTTCTTTTTGTAATTTTGTGTCCATATTGTGAATTACAATTAAGTCAGATTTTTGGCAGAATACATGCTGAATTAAACCTGGTATTGAATGTGTCTTACATGGATTTCCTTTAGAGGGCACTATTGATTCTCTGAAACCATGGAAACCTGTCTTCCTGTTTCCTTGGTAAAGTTGGCCATATTTGAAATTTTATTGGGTTTCAAATCTACTCATATGGTAGGAAGTTAGTACTATACTTGTTACTATTCCTATACATTAAAGAGATTGTCCATGTACAGAATAATTCAGAAGCTAAACCAGAATATTGGTGGTTCTGACAAGTCATCAACACAATACATATAATTATGTATGTGGAAACTTCAACTCATTTATTTGCTTTCGAAAATGATTCAAATGGGAATTTTCTTTTGTAATGGTACAAAATTTAAATTAAACAACTCAGTCTTTTTTGTTTAGAAAGACCAATTACCACTTCTTTGGAAACTAATGTCTCATTTTAGAAGAAGATAATTATTTGCATATATTTGGAAAAAATCATATTTATTGTATTTTCATTCAGACATTCATTAAGGTCTGCAAATATTCCACTAAAATTTTGTTGTCAAGTTTGTTATGTTCCATGGACTCTGCCAATTCATTAAATTTTGATAAATGCCAATGGGGGAATACTTTTCCTTTCTTTTTTCATCTAAAGTTAACAGAAATAAAAGTTTGTAAGTTGGCTCACTGCAGTCTTTATCTAATTTCAAAATATTGGGAAAACCAAATACTCCAAAACTCAGAAATATAATTTTGTGGATGTAAACACTTTCATACCACCATTTACCAAGGTTTGCTTAGCTTTTATATCATAAGGTACTGTTCCAACACGTGTGCCTTGTATAGCAACTTCTTTCTAAATTGTCAATATTCTGGGTTAGTGAAAGATAGTAATCTCACAAGTTTTTTATAAATAAATTAGCAAATAAAAAGAGCACGAATGTGCTGAAGATAAGAGAGAAAATAATGGATTTCCATTATGTAATGAATTAAATGTAAATTCCTCAGACCAGGCTTGTAGACTCTTTACAGAATAGCCTCATTTATCTTCCTAGCCTCACCTTCCTCTACCAGTAACCTAAGCTCCCAGCAAATGATACCACCCACTATTACCTGGACATTTGAGCTTTCCCATATTCCTTATTCATCCAGTGTTTCCATCTGGAATGCATTTGCCTCCCCAACCCAAACATAAAAGTTCCATCCATCCTTCAAGGAGCATTTTGAGTATCACTAACTCAACTGAGTCCCCTTCAGAAGCTCCATATCTTGTGAATGTCCACTGGGTATAATTTGGGGGATTTTTGTAATTTATCAATTTTGTTTTCTCTTTAAGTTGTTTGGATATTTATTTCCTCATTCTTCCTAGGTTGCAAACTTTTAATGTTCATTTTGGGATATGTACCAAGGCTAGTGCCCAGCATGTGGTAAAGGCTCAATACATATTTTTTGCAAATGAATTGGGTTAAACCAAGACACTATTGCCATTTTGTCAAGTGAGAGGCGTTGAAAGCAGAACTTGGACAGTGTGGAAATAGAGGAGTGAGGATAAATGCTAGAGACATTAAAAGTGAAAAAAAGGCCTTAGCAACTGATCGAATATGGAAAGCAAGCACTCTGGCACTCTTATGCTCTCTATGCTATTTTATTTTAAATTATTGCACTTAACTGATATAATTGTAGTCCCTCACTGGAATGAAGTTCTATATGGGAAGAAACTCTCTTTAGGTAACTACCATATCCCCAGCACATAGAAATGTTCAAGACAGATTTTAGGGATCCAATAATATTTGATGAGTGAATGAATTAATTAAAGAATGCAAAGGTGACAGGAAAGTGTGTAGCTAGAAGGACAGCATCGTCACCAGTAGATTAGAAAATGAAGGAGAAGGGATAAGTTTGGAAGAGGATAATGATTTCAATTTAGTCAGAAATGCATAGATGGGTATCCAAACCAAAACACTGGGAAAGTAAAAATTGGCATTGGAATTTGAGAAAAAAGTCAGGCTCAAGTATGTACTTATGGGCTTATGAAATATCTGTGATTGCTGAAGGTATGAGATTAGATGGCATTATGAAAGGGAGAATGTAGGGAGGCCTGCCCCAGCTACATCACTGGGGAGCTCTTCTGCTGAAGGGCAGGGTTAAGAGCCCAAGAATAAGTGAGAACTGGTAATAAGTCAGGAGAAAAGCAGAGATGTCCTATGTCTTTTTCTTGAAATAACCTCTCTGCTATATTTGACATTATTGAATTTCTCTTCCTGTTTAGTTTCACCATTTTTAACTGGTCCTTCCTATCCCACACTAACTGCTGTAGATTTTTTATTTCTTAAGTATCTCTTGAATTTACCCTACCTTCTTTTCACCCACTACCATAGATTTAATTCAGAAACATCTTCATCTTTTTCTGAGCTATTTAGCACCTTCCTTACTGGTCCTCCAGCATCTGAGCAGCTGCCTGCCTACTTCATTCTCCACTTTTCTACCAGAATGATTTTTCTAAAACACAGACGTGATCCTGCCATGGAATGGCTCTGAGTTCTTCAGTGGCTTCCCTTGACCCATGTCACACTGTCCAAACCCTTGCTGACTTGGATGCTTCTTCACTCTGTTTCTAGAAGTGGAGTATGGAATTCAAGCCTAAAAAAGCATGAACTTATCTCTTGACTATAGTTACTAATTTAGGAGAAACATCTCATCCAGTTTAGACCAGGAAGATTTGAGAGGGACTTTCTTCGGGCTTTTAAAAAAAGAATCTTCTTTGCTTTTCTGAGAGAAGTTATGGAAGCAGCTTTTGTTCTCTGCTTGAATATATAAAAGGAGGCATGTGGTGCAGAACTGCTGCAGCCATCTTGTGATCCTGAAGGGCTCTAACTTTAAGCTGAAGTTGATACTGGCAAAGGCAGAGAAGAGAGACAGAATTCAATTCCCCAGACATTGTTGAGCTGCTGAAGTCTTCCCTGCCTCTGGACTTGCAGTTACATGAACCTATAATTCCTTTTTATTGTTTCAAACCAGTAACCTATACAATTGGAACTGTGATAGCCTCAGAAAAGGAGTATGGACACCTCTTCCTCTGAGAGCGGAGAGTGAAAATACAGAGAAATATTAAAGTACAGACATGAAAATTTTATTTATTTATTTACTTACTTATTTATTTATTAACATATATTTTAGTATTTTCTATGTGCCAGGCAATATATTTAACACTTAACACTCTTTTTTTCTCATATCTTCACAATAGTTCTATGGGAATTATCATTCCCATTTTATAAGAGTAAACTGGGACTTTAGGAAATTGAGAGACAGGCTTGGTCACGTGGTAGTGAGAAGTAGAACTCACGGCTGGGCCTGAGAGGCTTCCACATCTCTGCTCTTAGCCTTTAGGTTAAACAGCAGTGATTTCCCCAGAAAGTAGGGAGCATGCAGAGGCAGAGGGCATGTGGAGTAGGGGTAAAGTAGTGCCTGAGGAGTGTGGGGAAAGCAAGGATTGAATGTGAGATAAATGAAAGAAATGTTGAGCAAGAGAAAGGCTCTGGAAATACTGAGTCTGTGTTTCACCAATTATTTTGAAGTGCATAAAAAGGAAAAATTGTGAACTAACAGCATGTCAACTTATCTTTATATCAGAAATATTAAATTACGGAAGACTTGAATGTCACCAAGTCTAGTTAAACTCCCTCACCGTGTAGGTGTGGAACGTGAGCTCCAGGGAGGACCCTATGTAATAAAGAGAACAGGTAAAGTCTCTGAAACTCGCAGCTAACCAATTCTCCCAGGAGGTTGATTCCCCCTTCCAGCATTTTTCTGGAAACCACATTCCAAGTATGAGGGTACTTCAAAAAGTTCATGGAGAAATAGAATTAAAAAATAATACAAATCTTTCCATGAACTTTTTGAAGTACTGTTATAAATGAGCCAGACATGGGCAGCATTTACACGGATAACTAGGTAGACTTGCAGCTTGTCATTGGTGTGTGAACACTAACTGAGATGAGGGACTTCATTCTTTCACTATACCTTCATTCTTTTGAGAAAACCTCCTGTCTTTAATTTTTGTATTCCACTTTTTCCTTCATATTCTTTTTACTGTGCATGGTAGTGGGAAAAGCACTAGAATTTGAGTATAGGAAATTCAGGGCCAGGTTCCTTCCTAGGTAGATACCTCCTCTCTTTCCTCAGAACACTTGTCACACCTACCCTAGAGTTGTGGTATATGATGGGGGAGCGTCCAGTAAAATACTGTACAATAAAGTCTTCTGTAAAAAAAGCAGATTTGGGACATCAGAGACTGTAGGCCAAATTCTAGTCCTTGACCTTAAAATGGTTTTCAGAGATGGATAACTTATCAATAACTTACTTATCAATGGATACCTTACTTATCAATATGGGAAGAAAAAACTGAAAAAGAGGTAATATATTGCAGGACAGAATCAAGATTCAAAATAAGCTTGATAGACTTAGATATGGAGTAAAACAAGTAAAATATGGCTTAGTAAGGAGTAATATAAAGGCTGGAAGCTGAATCACAGATTGTTAAAGCTATATAGATCTTGCTTTAGATTCAAAGAATTAATAGAATAAATTCAGATTGGGGCACATGATTTTTTAATAGTTGCTCATGTGGAAACTTTCTGGAAGAGTTTTAGTTGACTTAAAGTTGATATGAACCACAGCTTTTGCTGCATAGAGATCAAAGGAGCAAGCTGGCTCACTGGATTCCGGCAGGCCTGAGCATACTTGGAACACAGGGTCTGCTCTGGATGACTCATTTTGGAGGGACTCCAGCAACTCAAGAACCTCTAGGTAAGTGTGGTAGGGCCATGGGAGGAGTCAGGAAAGCACAAAGAAAGGTTAAAAAAGCTAAAGATGTCACACTGAAGAAAAGATTTAGGAAGAACTGGGAGTTGTCTTTAAATAACTGAAGCAGTCATGTATAAGGAATTGGATTTATTTCCCACTTTTTCTGAGGGCAGAGATAGTTCCAGCTAGTGGAAACTACAGAAAGCAGACACAAGTTCTTTAAGAAAGAAGTCCCAAATATTTGGATCAATCTGTAAATTGAGTGAGTTGTCTGGTGAATTAATGAGCAACCAAATTAAATGATCTCAAAGTCCCTTCAGCTCTAAGAATTAATTATTTATGATGTTCCAAACCATTTCTAATTCTTGCATATTCACATGTATTACTTATTCATATTCCACATAATTTGTCTTAATAAAGTAAGGAATATTTTGTATATACCACAGTGTAGTCTGATTTTTTTTTCACTTTACATGTATCAAACATTTTTCCATGTTATTATATAATACTTTATAGCCTAACTTTTATAGGCCACATTGTATGGATGCTCCATAATTATGCAATGAGCTCCCTATTTTTGGACACATACATTGTCTCTGGTTTTTTAATGATTGTAAGTAACTGTATAATAAACCTTCATGTGTTCTCTTCAGCAAAAATGGACTCATCTTTAAGGAAAAGAGGTTCATGAATACATCAGACTAAAGAGAACTAACTTACTCGACATTTTAAAAGCATCTAATTTTCCTTGTAATTTTACTTAACCTAGAAACATTTTGAGGCAGGAATTTTGGCTTTTAAATGTTCTAGGCAGCAGTGAATACACCATTCATTTTATGTGTGTGTGTATATATTTTTTTTTATAAAATTGTCCCCTTCGTGTTAAAATTGCCTCGGGGTACAAGTACAAAATCTAAAACATTTAATTAAATATATAATGCAGAACACTAGTAAAATAATCAATGGTATGGTAGCATAATCAATGCTAATGACAATATGAGGCTATAATAATGACGTTTGAAAATGTAGGCAGAAACCCTAGGTTAGTTGTAAAAATATAGGATATGAGGTACGAGTGTTTCAAATTATAGTTCAGCATTGTAAGTAAGAGTACCATACATGACCACTAGATACAAATTGCATTATTTTAAAATAATGCTGTTTACTTTCCCTGTTTATTTCATTTCACAATTCTGAGATAAGTGCACTGAAAGCAAAACACTTAATTCAAGAGGGTTTTTGGACAAAAGATTAAAAAGTAGGTGTGGGTAGGTCTGAAAACATGAAATGGTTTCCCTTTGCAAATAATGATTGTTTTTGTCAATTCAAGTCCTTCTATTTTCATGCCTTATGATTTAGATAGACAAGTGAGTGTGGAAAATTATTTGCAAATAAACTCCTTTAGCATTTATAATGTAGGCATATGCCCAAAGCTGGGCCCAATTTGCTTTTACCAAAGAATTTTTAAAATAATTTAAGACAGGCAACCCTTATAGAAATCTCTAAAGATCATTAAGGAAGACTAAAAATGAGCTATAACTCGAGGTGGCAAAATCTCCAAGAATAAAACATCTTCCCACTATCTGAGAAGGCTTTCTCTGGCTAAACACTCATTAAAGGAAACAGTCTGGCAAAGAAAGGAATCTTGAGTGAAACAAAAAGCCACCTGGGAGAGCTTTAAAAGGAGCTATTCTAAGTCTTTGAGTCAGCCTTACCCGAATCACATAGTCACTTTCTTTAGAGTAATTTAATACTTTTTAGAAACCTTGTTATTTGAGAATATATTGCCCCAAGTCTTCAATATGCTTCATCCCTAGTGGAAATGGGTCGTCCCTATGTCAGCATGGAAATTCATACTTTTAGTCATTGGCCTCTAAAGTGACTTGCATTTGTTGTATTTTTCCAAGTTGAGGAGGAAATTGTCCTTGCAAGTCGCACTCTCTAGGGACCTGGCACCATGAAATTTCCCCAGTACACTCTGTGGAGTTGTCAAGCTGAGGAAGAGAACACTCTGTTCTCATCTCTTAGAGACCAGTGACTAAGACAATGAGTTAACAATGGCTGAGAACAGGGTCTTTTGGTCTTTTCCCTTAAAATATTTTGGGAAACAGAGAAGAGACAGAAATGAGAGGGAGAAGTGGGCAAAAATGAAGAACAAAATGTTACCTCAGTATGTAGTAAAGAATTGACCTTACTCATACCTGATAATAGTGTCTTTGTTTACCTGAGGGCCTTGGGCCACACCAGTAGTCTAACTGTGATTTAGGGTATGGGCTTTGGGTCATGTGATATCCACTAGACCTCTGGAAGGGCTCAAGACAGAGGTCAGCTAGATGGGCGGTCAATCAGGTCTATTTTGACTGAGCCCCAATAAAAGTTCTGGACACCACGGCTTGGATGGACTTCTAGAGTTTGCAACTCTTTGTCCATATTGTCTCACATTGTTACTAGAAAAGTTAACGCTGTACAAGCTCCACTAGGAGAGAACAATTGGAAGCTCTGGTTTTGGAACTTTCCTGGGCTCTGCCCCATGCATCTCTTCCCTTGGCTGATTTTATTCTGCAAGCTTTCACAGTGATAAACCGTAACCATGAGTATAACAGCCCTCAGTGAGTTCAGTGAGTTCTAGTGAATTATCAAAACTGAGGGTGATCTTCAGGACCCCTGAACTTGCACTTGGTGTCAGAAGTGAGGGTGGTCTTGTGGACTGCTCCCTAACTTTTCGCTCAGTAGCAACCCAGTTCTCTCCATTGTTTCTCATAATGGCCCACCTGTGAGCTATGTCACCTTCTCCTCTTCCACATCTCTGGCTCCCACCCCAACACTCTACACCAGCATGCCCAATACTATATAAAATTGCCGCAAAGGATTCCTCCTTTACCTTCCACTACCCATCCCTGGGAAAAATCATCTGCTCTAGCCTGGCTGCTCCCACTATGATTTCCCTTATACATGAATATATTGTCTTTACTCAAGCCATTTCCCTTGCCTTGAGTGCTCCCTTCTCCCTCATCCTATCTAAATCCTACCTGTATAAGCATTTAAAAAGAGAAGGAAAAACTACAATGTCTTAGAAAATTTATTTAAAATAAATTCAAGGTTAATTTTAAACTGGTAGGATCTCAAGAGGGGCAGTAGTCTGTAGTGGGAGGTAATATAATAGAGACAACACTGGGTATCACCAGTCACAAAAGTCTTTTGTTTATTTTCAGCATGAACATGATTACTTGTTATCTTATTCTACTGGGGGTCTCATTATCCAAATGAGTTTTATGACTAGTCCTCTGTACTCACAACCAGCGTTATTCTCACACCTATACAACTAGATAGCAGTAGAAGAATGTTTGGGACTTCACCTGTTCTAGGTTAATAACATTTCAGGATTTGAGGTCTCTTTTATTACAAAAGTACAAACTGATTGAAACATAATTTGCTTCACTCTCAGGTTTTTTTATGTATTCTTTGCTCTTTTAAAAAAAATTTTATTGTATATATTTAAGGAATAAAATGAACATATGCAATAATGCTAAAACATAGAAAAATACAAACTACCTAGAACCATTACAGTTTTGGGGTTGCTGATGGGAGCACCATGATATTTCCTTAGCCACCTGGTATAATAAGCTCAGCCCTGTACCTAGGGCTCAGGTGGAGCCGGTGACATCAGAGACTGGTCATTTGCAGTCCAGAGGATATACCATCATTCTAAGCTGCACACTGCTGCAAACCATCCTATAATGGTTTGTATTATAATTTATGTATATAATATAATTTATATTATAACTATAATGGCAGAGTTACAAAATGGATAATCACTTGAAGGTCCTTTTGAAACAATTCCATGTCTGGCTTACTTCCAGTGTTTCCACTCCTTCATAAATGATCTGTGCTTATTTGTTCACTAACAAAAGATCTTTATGGTATTTTTAAAAAGTCCTTTTTCACCTCTGTGGTGAAATGAAAGTTCTTAAAATGGCATGTTCTGGCTTTTGTAGGATGTTTATAGATTTTCTTTGCTGCTCTTTAATCTCAATATAGACAAGGAGGAGATACACCTAAAAGGAGAAGGTTACTCTGCTTTGGATCTATTAGGAGCTCTGATTGGCAACCACTCCCTTATATTTAGGAAAGCCCCAGTTCCTCCACACTGGGGAAGAAGCCGTAACACAGCACATAGCTCTTTCAACTTCTTGTACTTCAGAGCTGCTCCAAAGTTCACATGTCCTTAGGCAACTGTCAGGTTTATCAGATAATGTGTGAACAGCTGTCAGGTTTTTGCTAAGCTCATCACTGCCTCAACAACAGTTCAATTCCTACTCTCTCTCAAAGGGCTCTTTGTATCATATTTCTTTTTCCTCCATCAGCATCAGCTGCCCTCTTCATTCCCCTGCACATGCCCAGCCTCTTCCACACCTTTGACGTAATGTTTTCCCATCCAGAATGATGCCTTTTCCTTGTTCCATCTCTAAAACCTAGCAGCCCTTCAAGGCAAGCCCTAATAACCCTCTCCATTAGGAAGGCCCCTATGCTAAAACTCTTAATTTTAGTTTCTCACCTCTCTGAAGTCCAAATGAACCTACATTCATATACTCATAAAATGTTTATTTGGCAGGACTTTGGAGGACTTTCACTTCAACTTCCCTCCAAATGCAGTAATTCATCCTAGCCCATGTCTGAATTGGGAAGGGAAGCACGCTGCCCTTCTAGACCAGTAGTTTGACTTTGGACAGCTCTCTTGTTAGGTGTTCCCCTTACACTGAACAACAGTCTGCTACCATGCAAACTCTGGGTTTGTCCTCCACAATTTATGCAGGGTTTGTTTTTAAAGTAAACAGATAAGATAGGTTCAAAATTACCCTTGAAAAAACCAGTCATCACCCAGAAATTACAGTAAATATGATTTTGTGTATATAGTACCTTCTTTTAGAACATCCATCATGGCCAGTTTTTTTCTCCATTTTTGAAACAGATTTATGTTTGTGTGGCTGAATGGTAGGTGTAGTTGTCGACTTGCAATTAAAGACCATTTATATATAAAATATCGGTTTTTACATACTACAATCACATTAACAGAGATGCTCACAAGATGAGAGGCATCAGGGAACTGAGATAGTCAAGATAATAATAGTATGTATGTGAGTATGTTCACTCCAGGATACATCTATTCCCTCTCATACATGATGGGCTTCAAATAATTGATAGTTACTCTAATCTGTCCCTAATTATTTTTGTTACTTTAGTCACTTTGATGATCTCTGCTGCCTGCTACTGTTCCTCAGTGGTTTTGCTTTTACCAAACAACCCTAATGTTGATGTAACAGGCTTTCTGGTTTTCTGAGAAAGAGCATAGTTTCACATTTAGATATGTTGAGTTGAAGTGAGAGTGGGACAACCAAGCAGGGATTGTCCAGGAGGAAAACAGACAGTTAAAGTATTAGAGCTGAAGTTGAAGCAAAAGTTCAGAGCTGGCAATTTAGAATTTTGGAATCACTCTCAGGAAGGTGACAGTCTTGATTTCACAATTAGATTATACAATTTCTTGAGGGCAGAGACTGCTCCATATATTTCTCTGAATCCACACAGCGTGAAAGCAGCTGAGCAAGCAGTTGCAAATACTAAACAATTATGTTGGATTACAGTTCAATCCATGTTCTGGGGAGCCCAGAATATAAAAGCAAGTAATTTAGGGGGAAAAGAGGGAGGGGGTTTGAGCATGTTACATTTTTGTGAACAATAGCATTAACTATCTTCTCCATCCCATCTCTAAATAGGCATGCATGCCTGTACCCGCACACACCACCCACCCGACCTTGAAAACTGGTCTATGCAGAATTCCGGAGGTGCAGGGAGGGGGGTGTGGTAAGTAGGGGGCAAGTGAAGAAGGCATCTGGCTCCCCACACCCCCTCCAGCAGAGAAGCTCTGTTCTTAATCTTTCACTTGAACCTCCTGGCAAAACTTTCTTTGATGAAAGTGTCTGAGAAAAAGGAGGGGGAAGAAGAAAAGGAGGACAAAAAAGACGAGAAGGAGATTAAAACCACTGTTCTAGCCCACAGCAGAAGACCAATAC
Source organism: Galeopterus variegatus (assembly GCF_000696425.1). Classification (NCBI taxonomy): domain Eukaryota; kingdom Metazoa; phylum Chordata; class Mammalia; order Dermoptera; family Cynocephalidae; genus Galeopterus; species Galeopterus variegatus. The sequence continues at coordinate 57,075 of NW_007728272.1, read as the reverse complement.
AAAAGAGCCATCAGGGCATAAGAAGTCTCTAGGCTGGCACTATCCAAGCCATCACTCTCAGGGTTAATAGAAAAAGAACACTCAATGTGCCTCTTGCTGCTACTCTGCTCACTAACAATCCTTTTTTTAATAGCATTATATATATTATTGAACTGATAACATTCAACATGGGGCACCATTGCAGGAGAGAAAGCAATAAGATAGCTCTGTCAAGCTTAGTTTTCACACTTTGGAAAAACTAAATAATTTTTCTCTTTCCAGGGTCTGTAGAATGGAAGACAAGTTTTTACATTATATATATTATTGAACTGATAACATTCAACATGGGGCACCATTGCAGGAGAGAAAGCAGTAAGATAGCTCTGTCAAGCTTAGTTTTCACACTTTGGAAAAACTAAATAATTTTTCTCTTTCCAGGGTCTGTAGAATGGAAGACAAGTTTTTTAAAAATTTACTATACAGTTTTTTTTATTGGTTATGAATATTCATGGGGTACAAAGCTGATTGTCACCACTCATGCCCAAGATGTGATGGCCAGATCCATACCGGCAGCATGCCCATTACCACAAATTGTGATTATACCCTGTGTCCCCCACCCAATTATCCCCAACCTTCCTACCCTCCCTTTTCTCACCCCCCACTCCACTTTGTATCCCTAGGTATTCTCTCTTCCTCTGCAAGTCCAACACACCACTATGGTCTTTCTTCCCTTCCTTCTTTCTCTCTTAGCTCCCACTTGTGAGTGAAGACATACAGTATTTATCCCTCTGTGCTTTGCTTATTTCACTCAACATAAGTTTCTCCAAGCTCATCCATGTTGCTATGAATGGGAGAATTTCATTCTTTTTTATGGCAGAGTAGTATTCCATGGAGTATATATACCATGGTTTCCTTATCCAGTCATCCATCAATGGACGTTTAGGTTGGTTCCTTGCAGACAATTCTTTAGAATATTATTAATCTATAGCAACTGTTCAGTGAAAATTCCAAAGGCATCTTTGCAAGGGAGAGTATATACATGACAAAGGGATGGGTGGTAAGGAGTGAAAATCAAAGTTTGAGCTCACATGAGTGGAGGCAGGACCTGAGGGCCCAGCCAGGTGATGGCCAGGAGACCTGTTGAACTGGAGTGAAGAGTGGCAGAGAAGCTGGAAAGTGAACAGGCATCAGATGGGGACCCCCTGGATACCCCATTAAACAATTTGGACTTTATGCCTTTGGCAATGAGGAGCATTGGTTTTTCTTTTTTTTTCTTTCTTTATTTCTTTTTAAAGGAATAATCAGAGCAGTGCATTTAGATTAATCTGATGGAGGTAGATGGCTGAGTAGGCAGACTTACCTCATGAGGAATTTCTAGGTATTTCTGTTCTTAACCTCTTTGAGCCTTGGTTTCCATATCTCCAGAATGGAGATTATCCTACTTCTTTCTTAGGGTCATAGCAAGAATTAAAGAGAAACTATTGTTTCCATTACTGGTCTAGAGGCAGTTTGGCAGGAAGTTACTCATATAATCTCTGGCATTAGACTACCTGAGTTCAAAATCCCAGCCCTGTTTATAAACTGTGTGACCTCAGGCAAGTTATCCTAAAATAGGATGATAAGAAGAGTACCTACATTATAGAGCCGTTGTGCAGATTAAGGTTAATAAATGTGAAGTGCTTAGTAAGTACAATGCCATTGTCCAAGTGAGAAATATAACAAGGTTATTGCCAGTGCGAATGGAAGGAAGGAATTAAATGTGAGCAACATTATTAAGATAGAATATGATGACAACTGTTTGTATGTAAAACACAAGGGAAGGCAAAGACAACAGGGAAATTTCTCTTCTTAATGACAAGAGAAAATAATGTCATTAACAAGAGCAGAGACAGCAGGAGGTAAGCAAGCCTAGGAAGACAATTCATAAGTCTATTGATTGTACTTACAAGATATTCATATGGAGCTACCTGGCAAGTGGTCAGTATTGTAAGACTAGAACTGAAGATCAAGGCAAAGGCTGGATACGTAGGACTGAGGTATTTATGTGGTTAGAATCACTGGTTGATATTATGATATTGACTGTGATCAGAGTAAAGAGGAGAGACTTCTGGGAAGATGGTGGACTAAAGGTGCACAGGTCATGTTCCTCTCCTGGAAGAAGATTGAAATGAGCCCACTGCCACCACCACTACAGTCGCCAGAGCCATTGTCCAGTCCCAGTACCATCGCCCATTGCAGAGCAGCTCCCCACAGAGCAGCAGTCCTGTGAGTGGCCCATCACTGCAGCCACAGACTCAGCAGACATGAGGGAGGTAGCTGCAACCAGTGCTACCATTGCCACCACAAGGTAACCCTGCTGCTGCCAAGGACACTGCAGACATGAGGGAGATGGCTGCAGCAGCTACCGGTGCTGTTGCCACCACCATGAAATAACCTCGCTGTTGCCAAGGACACCACAGATGCAAGGGAGAGAGTTGCAGCTGCTGGTGCTATTGCTGCTGCCATGAGGTAACCCCGCTGCCACTGCAGACACTGTAGCTGTGTAGGCTGCTGCTGTGGACACTGCAGCCAAGTGGATGGCTGCTACAACCACGACTGCTATAGTCACTGCTACCACTGGTGCCACCAGGTGGCCACCATTGTCACGTGAGCAGCCTACCCCTGCTGGAGCCACCACTGCCATGTGGGCAACCCACCAAAGCCACCTTCTCAGCCACCACCACCACAAGAGCAGCCTGCTACCACAGCAGTAGCCACAGCAGCCACTGTCACTGTACAGGTGGACTGCTAACTATTCAAGTGCATTGACACAAAGAGGGTCACCAGTGGAGTCCAGGGAAGGAGAGTAATAGAAGAAGCAACTGCTCTACCAGATGACCAGACTGCAATGCAGAGGTACTACAAATACAAAAAACAAGAAAAATGAATCCACCAAAGGAACACAATAATTCTCATGTATCAGACCAATACAGCAGGAAATCCTTGAAATGACTGAAAAGGAATTCCAAGTAAAAATCTTAAGGAAACTCAATGAAATACAAGGAGACACAGTTAAATGACAATGAACTGAGCAAAACTATCCAGGATATGAAGGAAGAAATTTACAAATAAATTAATACTTTAAAAAAGAATGTAGCAAAACTCGTAGAACTAAAGTAGTCATACAATGAAGTAAAAAACAAAACAGAGCTTAAGCAGCAGACTAGAGCAAGCAGAAGAAAGAATTTCTGATCTTGAAAAATAGTCTCTTCAAATTAACTCAGGTGGACAAAAAAGAAAAAGAAAAAAGAATTTTAAAAAATGAAGAATATGTAAGAAAGATAGCAGACAACCTTAGGCACACAAACATTTGAATCATGGGTATTCCTGAAGGGGAGGAGAAGGGAAAAGGCATTAATTTCATATTCAATGAAATAATAGCAGAAAACTTCTCAGGTATAGGGAAAGACACAGACCTTCAGATCCAGGAGGATCAAAGATCCCCAAACAGATTAAATCCAAAAAGATCCTCTCTGAGACACATTATAGTCAAACTGGTAAAACTCAAAAAGAAAGAGAAAATTCTAAAAATAGCAAAAGAAAAGTGTCAAGTCACCTATAAGGTAGTCTCCATCAGACTAACAGCAGACTTCTCAGGAGAAACTCTACAGGCCAAAAGAGAATGGAATGATATATTCAAAACACTAAAAGAAAAAAACTGCCAACCAAGAATACTATACCCAGCTAGGCTATCTTTCAGAAACTAAGGAGAAATAGTGTATTTTCCAGACAAACAAAAACTTCAAGAGTTCACCACCATACAACCAGTCCTACAAGAAATCCTCAAGGGAATCCTGCATCTGGAATTCAAAAAATGATAATTACTACCTTGAATACACAAGGAAGAGCAAAACACACTGGTAGAACAAAAATACAAATGTGAAAGATAAAGAAATTGTATCTTACCACCTCTAAAAACCAACAAACACTGGAGACAAACAATAAAAGGGAAAGAAACAAAATATATTTAAAACATCCAAATGAAAATCTATAAAATACCAGAAGTAAGTATATATCAGTAACAACCCTAAATGTAAATGGATTAAATTCCCCACTCAAAAGACAGACTGACTGATTGGATTAAAAAGCTAGATCCAGGGGCCGGCCCGGTGAATTAAATTCCCCACTCAAAAGACAGACTGACTGATTGGATTAAAAAGCTAGATCCAGGGGCCAGCCCGGTGGCGCACTGCGATAGTGCGCCACTTGGGAAGCGCGGCGGCACTCCCGCCGAGGGTTCGGATCCCACATACAGACCGGTTCCCGCTCACTGGCTGAGCAAGGCGTGGGAGCAACACCGAGGGTTGCGATCCCTTTGCCGGTCCCGGTCCGGTACGGAGGCGACACTGAGGGTTGCGATCCATTGCCGGACACAGAAAAAGACAAAAAAAAAAAAAGCTAGATCCAACTATGTGTTGTCTACAAGAGACACCCCACCTATAAAGACATGCACAGACTATGAGTGAAGGGATGGAAAAAGACATACCTCAAAATGAAAATCAAAAAATGAGCAGGAGTATGTATTCTTAGATAAAGTAGACTTTAAATCAAAAACTACAAAAAAAGGCCGAAGAAGGACATTGTATAATGATAAAGAGATCTATCCATCAAGAAGACATTAAAATTGTAATTACATATAAGCCTCACATTGGAAAACCTAAGTATATAAAGCAAATACTATTAGACCTAAGGAAAGAGATAGACCCAAATACAATAATAGTTGGGGACCTGAACGCCCCCCCCCCCAACTTTGGACAGATCATCTAGGCAACAAACCAACAAAGAAACACAAGATTTAAACCAAGCTTTAGACCAATTGGACTTAGCAGATATCTACAGAAAATTTCAGATAAATTACAGAATGTATAGTCTTCTCATCAGTGCATAGAATATTCTCCAGGATAGACCACATGTTAGGTCACAAATCATGCCTTACCAAATTTTTTAAAAATTGAAATCATTTCAAGTATCTCCTCAGAAAACAATGAATTAAAACTAGAAATCAATAATGACTGAAACTCTGGAAACTATACAAACACATGGAAATTAAACAACATGCTGCTAAACAACAGATGGATCCAAGAAGAAATTAAACAGGAAATCAAAAAGTTTCTCAAAATGAATGAAAATAAAGGAACATCATACCAAAACCTATGGGATACTGTAAAAGCAGTACTAAGAGGAAAGTTTATTGCAATAAATGCCAAAAAGCAAAAGAATAGAAAAGTTTCACATAAACAACAACACTGTACCTCAAAGAACTAGAAAAACAAGAACAATCCACTCCCCAAATTAGTAGACAGAAATAATTGAGATCAGAGCAGACTTAAATGAAATAAAAAAAAAAAAAAACCCAAAGGATACAGAAAAATCAATGAAAAAAAAAGTTGTTTTTTTGAGAAGGTAAACAAAATAGACAAACTATTAGCTAAGCTAACTAAAAAAAGAGAAGACCCAAATAACAAAAATTAGAAATGAAGAGGAAGACATTACAGCTAATACCACAGAAAAACAAAAAATCATTAGAGACGATTATTAACAACTATAGTCCAACAAATTTGTAAACCTGGAGGAACTGGATAAATTTTGGGACATATGCAAAATACCAAGACTGAATCAAGAAGAAACAGAGAACCAGAACAGACCAATAACAAGCAATGAGATTGAAGTAGTAATCAGCAGTCTCCCAAAAAAGAAAAAATCCCAGGATCAGATGGCTTTACTGCTGAATTCTACCAAACCTTTAGAGAGGAATTAATACCAATTCTCTTCAAACTATTCCAAAAAAATCGAAACACAAGCCGTTCTCCCAAACTCATTCTATGAAGCCAACATCACCCTGAAATCAAAACAAAAGATACAAGAAAAAAAGAAAAATATAGGCCAATATCTTTGATGAACATGGATGCAAAATCCTCAACAAAATATTAACAAATAGAACACAGCAACACATCAAAAGTATTATGCCCCATGATTGAGTGTGATTCTTCCCAAGGATGCAAAGATGGTTCAACATGCACAAGTCAATAAATGTGATACACCACATCAACTAATCAAGGACAGAAACTATAAAATTATCTCAATAGACACAGAAAAACATTTGATAAAATTCAACATCCCTTCATGATAAAGCCTCTCACCAAACAGGGTATAGAAGGAAAGTATCTCAACACAATAAAAGTCATCTATGACAAACCCATCACCAATATTATCCTGAATGGGGAAATGCTGAAAGCTTTCCCCTTAAGAATGGGAATAAGGCTAGGATGCCCACTCTCACCACTCCTATTTAACGTAGTATTGGAAGTACTAGCCAGAGCAATCAGGCAAGAGAAAGAAATAAAGGGCACACAGATTGGAAAAGACTAAGTCTAATTGTCCCTGTTTGCAGATGATGTGATCCTATTTTTGAAAAGCCTAAAGACTCTACAAAAAAAAAAAAACCTCTAAGAGTTAATAAACAATTTCAATAAAGTTGCAGGATACAAAGTCAACAAGCAAAAACCAGTAGTGTTTTTAGACTCCAACAATGAACTAGCAGAAAAAGAAATCAAGGGCCGGCCCAGTGGT